>NC_091294.1:60053564-60078564 GCF_038502225.1 Cherax quadricarinatus | reverse complement strand
GTATGGTTGGGACGGCAGAGTTGTCTCACGTATGGTTGGGACGGGACAGTTGTCTCACGTATGGTTGGGACGGCAGAGTTGTCTCACGTATGGTTGGGACGGGACAGTTGTCTCATGTATGGTTGGGACGGGAGAGTTGTCTCACGTATGGTTGGGACGGGAGAGTTGTCTCACGTATGGTTGGGACGGGAGAGTTGTCTCACGTATGGTTGGGACGGGAGAGTTGTCTCACGTATGGTTGGGACGGGAGAGTTGTCTCACGTATGGTTGGGACGGGAGAGTTGTCTCACGTATGGTTGGGACGGGAGAGTTGTCTCACGTATGGTTGGGACGGGAGAGTTGTCTCACGTATGGCTGGGACGGGAGAGTTGTCTCACGTATGGTTGGGACGGGAGAGTTGTCTCACGTATGGTTGGGACGGGAGAGTTGTCTCACGTATGGTTGGGACGGGAGAGTTGTCTCACGTATGGCTGGGACGGGAGAGTTGTCTCACGTATGGTTGGGACGGGAGAGTTGTCTCACGTATGGTTGGGACGGGAGAGTTGTCTCACGTATGGCTGGGACGGGAGAGTTGTCTCACGTATGGTTGGGACGGGAGAGTTGTCTCACGTATGGTTGGGACGGGAGAGTTGTCTCACGTATGGCTGGGACGGGAGAGTTGTCTCACGTATGGCTGGGACGGGAGAGTTGTCTCACGTATGGTTGGGACGGGAGAGTTGTCTCACGTATGGTTGGGACGGGAGAGTTGTCTCACGTATGGTTGGGACGGGAGAGTTGTCCCACGTATGGTTGGGACGGGAGAGTTGTCTCACGTATGGTTGGGACGGGAGAGTTGTCTCACGTATGGTTGGGACGGGAGAGTTGTCTCACGTATGGCTGGGACGGGAGAGTTGTCTCACGTATGGTTGGGACGGGAGAGTTGTCTCACGTATGGTTGGGACGGGAGAGTTGTCTCACGTATGGCTGGGACGGGAGAGTTGTCTCACGTATGGTTGGGACGGGAGAGTTGTCTCACGTATGGTTGGGACGGGAGAGTTGTCTCACGTATGGTTGGGACGGGAGAGTTGTCTCATGTATGGTTGGGACGGGACAGTTGTCTCATGTATGGTTGGGACGGGAGAGTTGTCTCATGTATGGTTGGGACGGGAGAGTTGTCTCACGTATGGCTGGGACGGGAGAGTTGTCTCACGTATGGCTGGGACGGGAGAGTTGTCTCACGTATGGTTGGGACGGGAGAGTTGTCTCACGTATGGTTGGGACGGGAGAGTTGTCTCACGTATGGTTGGGACGGGAGAGTTGTCTCACGTATGGTTGGGACGGGAGAGTTGTCTCACGTATGGTTGGGACGGGAGACTTGTCTCACGTATGGTTGGGACGGGAGAGTTGTCTCACGTATGGTTGGGACGGGAGAGTTGTCTCACGTATGGCTGGGACGGGAGAGTTGTCTCACGTATGGCTGGGACGGGAGAGTTGTCTCACGTATGGCTGGGACGGGAGAGTTGTCTCACGTATGGCTGGGACGGGAGAGTTGTCTCACGTATGGTTGGGACGGGAGAGTTGTCTCACGTATGGCTGGGACGGGAGAGTTGTCTCACGTATGGCTGGGACGGGAGAGTTGTCTCACGTATGGCTGGGACGGGAGAGTTGTCTCACGTATGGCTGGGACGGGAGAGTTGTCTCACGTATGGCTGGGACGGGAGAGTTGTCTCACGTATGGCTGGGACGGGAGAGTTGTCTCACGTATGGCTGGGACGGGAGAGTTGTCTCACGTATGGCTGGGACGGGAGAGTTGTCTCACGTATGGCTGGGACGGGAGAGTTGTCTCACGTATGGCTGGGACGGGAGAGTTGTCTCACGTATGGCTGGGACGGGAGAGTTGTCTCACGTATGGCTGGGACGGGAGAGTTGTCTCACGTATGGCTGGGACGGGAGAGTTGTCTCACGTATGGTTGGGACGGGACAGTTGTCTCACGTATGGTTGGGACGGGAGAGTTGTCTCACGTATGGTTGGGACGGGACAGTTGTCTCACGTATGGTTGGGACGGGAGAGTTGTCTCACGTATGGTTGGGACGGGACAGTTGTCTCACGTATGGTTGGGACGGGAGAGTTGTCTCACGTATGGTTGGGACGGGACAGTTGTCTCACGTATGGTTGGGACGGGAGAGTTGTCTCACGTATGGTTGGGACGGGAGAGTTGTCTCACGTATGGTTGGGACGGGACAGTTGTCTCACGTATGGTTGGGACGGGAGAGTTGTCTCACGTATGGTTGGGACGGGACAGTTGTCTCACGTATGGTTGGGACGGGAGAGTTGTCTCACGTATGGTTGGGACGGGAGAGTTGTCTCACGTATGGTTGGGACGGGACAGTTGTCTCACGTATGGTTGGGACGGGAGAGTTGTCTCACGTATGGTTGGGACGGGACAGTTGTCTCACGTATGGTTGGGACGGCAGAGTTGTCTCACGTATGGTTGGGACGGGACAGTTGTCTCACGTATGGTTGGGACGGCAGAGTTGTCTCACGTATGGTTGGGACGGGACAGTTGTCTCATGTATGGTTGGGACGGGAGAGTTGTCTCACGTATGGTTGGGACGGGAGAGTTGTCTCACGTATGGTTGGGACGGGACAGTTGTCTCACGTATGGTTGGGACGGGAGAGTTGTCTCACGTATGGTTGGGACGGGAGAGTTGTCTCACGTATGGTTGGGACGGGAGAGTTGTCTCACGTATGGTTGGGACGGGAGAGTTGTCTCACGTATGGTTGGGACGGGAGAGTTGTCTCACGTATGGTTGGGACGGGAGAGTTGTCTCACGTATGGTTGGGACGGGAGAGTTGTCTCACGTATGGTTGGGACGGGAGAGTTGTCTCACGTATGGCTGGGACGGGAGAGTTGTCTCACGTATGGTTGGGACGGGAGAGTTGTCTCACGTATGGTTGGGACGGGAGAGTTGTCTCACGTATGGTTGGGACGGGAGAGTTGTCTCACGTATGGCTGGGACGGGAGAGTTGTCTCACGTATGGTTGGGACGGGAGAGTTGTCTCACGTATGGTTGGGACGGGAGAGTTGTCTCACGTATGGCTGGGACGGGAGAGTTGTCTCACGTATGGTTGGGACGGGAGAGTTGTCTCACGTATGGTTGGGACGGGAGAGTTGTCTCACGTATGGCTGGGACGGGAGAGTTGTCTCACGTATGGCTGGGACGGGAGAGTTGTCTCACGTATGGTTGGGACGGGAGAGTTGTCTCACGTATGGTTGGGACGGGAGAGTTGTCTCACGTATGGTTGGGACGGGAGAGTTGTCCCACGTATGGTTGGGACGGGAGAGTTGTCTCACGTATGGTTGGGACGGGAGAGTTGTCTCACGTATGGTTGGGACGGGAGAGTTGTCTCACGTATGGCTGGGACGGGAGAGTTGTCTCACGTATGGTTGGGACGGGAGAGTTGTCTCACGTATGGTTGGGACGGGAGAGTTGTCTCACGTATGGCTGGGACGGGAGAGTTGTCTCACGTATGGTTGGGACGGGAGAGTTGTCTCACGTATGGTTGGGACGGGAGAGTTGTCTCACGTATGGTTGGGACGGGAGAGTTGTCTCATGTATGGTTGGGACGGGACAGTTGTCTCATGTATGGTTGGGACGGGAGAGTTGTCTCATGTATGGTTGGGACGGGAGAGTTGTCTCACGTATGGCTGGGACGGGAGAGTTGTCTCACGTATGGCTGGGACGGGAGAGTTGTCTCACGTATGGTTGGGACGGGAGAGTTGTCTCACGTATGGTTGGGACGGGAGAGTTGTCTCACGTATGGTTGGGACGGGAGAGTTGTCTCACGGATGGTTGGGACGGGAGAGTTGTCTCACGTATGGTTGGGACGGGAGACTTGTCTCACGTATGGTTGGGACGGGAGAGTTGTCTCACGTATGGTTGGGACGGGAGAGTTGTCTCACGTATGGCTGGGACGGGAGAGTTGTCTCACGTATGGCTGGGACGGGAGAGTTGTCTCACGTATGGCTGGGACGGGAGAGTTGTCTCACGTATGGCTGGGACGGGAGAGTTGTCTCACGTATGGTTGGGACGGGAGAGTTGTCTCACGTATGGCTGGGACGGGAGAGTTGTCTCACGTATGGCTGGGACGGGAGAGTTGTCTCACGTATGGCTGGGACGGGAGAGTTGTCTCACGTATGGCTGGGACGGGAGAGTTGTCTCACGTATGGCTGGGACGGGAGAGTTGTCTCACGTATGGCTGGGACGGGAGAGTTGTCTCACGTATGGCTGGGACGGGAGAGTTGTCTCACGTATGGCTGGGACGGGAGAGTTGTCTCACGTATGGCTGGGACGGGAGAGTTGTCTCACGTATGGCTGGGACGGGAGAGTTGTCTCACGTATGGCTGGGACGGGAGAGTTGTCTCACGTATGGCTGGGACGGGAGAGTTGTCTCACGTATGGCTGGGACGGGAGAGTTGTCTCACGTATGGTTGGGACGGGACAGTTGTCTCACGTATGGTTGGGACGGGAGAGTTGTCTCACGTATGGTTGGGACGGGACAGTTGTCTCACGTATGGTTGGGACGGGAGAGTTGTCTCACGTATGGTTGGGACGGGACAGTTGTCTCACGTATGGTTGGGACGGGAGAGTTGTCTCACGTATGGTTGGGACGGGACAGTTGTCTCACGTATGGTTGGGACGGGAGAGTTGTCTCACGTATGGTTGGGACGGGAGAGTTGTCTCACGTATGGTTGGGACGGGACAGTTGTCTCACGTATGGTTGGGACGGGAGAGTTGTCTCACGTATGGTTGGGACGGGAGAGTTGTCTCACGTATGGTTGGGACGGGAGAGTTGTCTCACGTATGGTTGGGACGGGAGAGTTGTCTCACGTATGGTTGGGACGGGACAGTTGTCTCACGTATGGTTGGGACGGGAGAGTTGTCTCACGTATGGTTGGGACGGGACAGTTGTCTCACGTATGGTTGGGACGGCAGAGTTGTCTCACGTATGGTTGGGACGGGACAGTTGTCTCACGTATGGTTGGGACGGCAGAGTTGTCTCACGTATGGTTGGGACGGGACAGTTGTCTCATGTATGGTTGGGACGGGAGAGTTGTCTCACGTATGGTTGGGACGGGAGAGTTGTCTCACGTATGGTTGGGACGGGACAGTTGTCTCACGTATGGTTGGGACGGGAGAGTTGTCTCACGTATGGTTGGGACGGGAGAGTTGTCTCACGTATGGTTGGGACGGGAGAGTTGTCTCACGTATGGTTGGGACGGGACAGTTGTCTCATGTATGGTTGGGACGGGAGAGTTGTCTCACGTATGGTTGGGACGGGAGAGTTGTCTCACGTATGGTTGGGACGGGAGAGTTGTCTCACGTATGGTTGGGACGGGAGAGTTGTCTCACGTATGGTTGGGACGGGAGAGTTGTCTCACGTATGGTTGGGACGGGAGAGTTGTCTCACGTATGGTTGGGACGGGAGAGTTGTCTCACGTATGGTTGGGACGGGAGAGTTGTCTCACGTATGGTTGGGACGGGAGAGTTGTCTCACGTATGGTTGGGACGGGACAGTTGTCTCACGTATGGTATGGTTGGGACGGGAGAGTTGTCTCACGTATGGTTGGGACGGGAGAGTTGTCTCACGTATGGTTGGGACGGGACAGTTGTCTCACGTATGGTTGGGACGGGAGAGTTGTCTCACGTATGGTTGGGACGGGAGAGTTGTCTCACGTATGGTTGGGACGGGAGAGTTGTCTCACGTATGGTTGGGACGGGACAGTTGTCTCACGTATGGTTGGGACGGGAGAGTTGTCTCACGTATGGTTGGGACGGGAGAGTTGTCTCACGTATGGTTGGGACGGGACAGTTGTCTCACGTATGGTTGGGACGGGAGAGTTGTCTCACGTATGGTTGGGACGGGAGAGTTGTCTCACGTATGGTTGGGACGGGAGAGTTGTCTCACGTATGGTTGGGACGGGAGAGTTGTCTCACGTATGGTTGGGACGGGAGAGTTGTCTCACGGGACGGGACAGTGGTCTCACGTATGGTTGGGACGGGAGAGTTGTCTCACGTATGGTTGGGACGGGACAGTTGTCTCACGTATGGTTGGGACGGGAGAGTTGTCTCACGTATGGTTGGGACGGGAGAGTTGTCTCACGTATGGTTGGGACGGGAGAGTTGTCTCACGTATGGTTGGGACGGGAGAGTTGTCTCACGTATGGTTGGGACGGGAGAGTTGTCTCACGTATGGTTGGGACGGGACAGTTGTCTCACGTATGGTTGGGACGGGACAGTTGTCTCACGTATGGTTGGGACGTATGGTTGGGACGGGAGAGTTGTCTCACGTATGGTTGGGACGGGACAGTTGACGTATGGTTGGGACGCGAGAGTTGTCTCACGTATGGTTGGGACGGGAGAGTTGTCTCACGTATGGTTGGGACGGGAGAGTTGTCTCACGTATGGTTGGGACGGGAGAGTTGTCTCACGTATGGTTGGGACGGGAGAGTTGTCTCACGTATGGTTGGTTGTCTCACGTATGGTTGGGACGGGAGAGTTGTCTCACGTATGGTTGGGACGGGAGAGTTGTCTCACGTATGGTTGGGACGGGACAGTTGTCTCACGTATGGTTGGGACGCGAGAGTTGTCTCACGTATGGTTGGGACGGGAGAGTTGTCTCACGTATGGTTGGGACGGGACAGTTGTCTCACGTATGGTTGGGACGGGAGAGTTGTCCCACGTATGGTTGGGACGGGAGAGTTGTCTCACGTATGGTTGGGACGCGAGAGTTGTCTCACGTATGGTTGGGACGCGAGAGTTGTCTCACGTATGGTTGGGACGGGAGAGTTGTCTCACGTATGGTTGGGACGGCAGAGTTGTCTCACGTATGGTTGGGACGGGAGAGTTGTCTCACGTATGGTTGGGACGGGACAGTTGTCTCACGTATGGTTGGGACGGGACAGTTGTCTCACGTATGGTTGGGACGGGAGAGTTGTCTCACGTATGGTTGGGACGGGAGAGTTGTCTCACGTATGGTTGGGACGGGACAGTTGTCTCACGTATGGTTGGGACGCGAGAGTTGTCTCACGTATGGTTGGGACGGGAGAGTTGTCTCACGTATGGTTGGGACGGGAGAGTTGTCTCACGTATGGTTGGGACGGGAGAGTTGTCTCACGTATGGTTGGGACGGGAGAGTTGTCTCACGTATGGTTGGGACGGGAGAGTTGTCTCATGTATGGTTGGGACGGGAGAGTTGTCTCACGTATGGTTGGGACGGGACAGTTGTCTCACGTATGGTTGGGACGGGAGAGTTGTCTCACGTATGGTTGGGACGGGAGAGTTGTCTCACGTATGGTTGGGACGGGAGAGTTGTCTCACGTATGGTTGGGACGCGAGAGTTGTCTCACGTATGGTTGGGACGGGAGAGTTGTCTCACGTATGGTTGGGACGGGAGAGTTGTCTCACGTATGGTTGGGACGGGAGAGTTGTCTCACGTATGGTTGGGACGGGACAGTTGTCTCACGTATGGTTGGGACGCGAGAGTTGTCTCACGTATGGTTGGGACGGGAGAGTTGTCTCACGTATGGTTGGGACGGGAGAGTTGTCTCACGTATGGTTGGGACGGGAGAGTTGTCTCACGTATGGTTGGGACGGGAGAGTTGTCTCACGTATGGTTGGGACGGGACAGTTGTCTCACGTATGGTTGGGACGCGAGAGTTGTCTCACGTATGGTTGGGACGGGAGAGTTGTCTCACGTATGGTTGGGACGGGACAGTTGTCTCACGTATGGTTGGGACGGGAAAGTTGTCCCACGTATGGTTGGGACGGGAGAGTTGTCTCACGTATGGTTGGGACGGCAGAGTTGTCTCACGTATGGTTGGGACGGGAGAGTTGTCTCACGTATGGTTGGGACGGGACAGTTGTCTCACGTATGGTTGGGACGGGACAGTTGTCTCACGTATGGTTGGGACGCGAGAGTTGTCTCACGTATGGTTGGGACGGGAGAGTTGTCTCACGTATGGTTGGGACGGCAGAGTTGTCTCACGTATGGTTGGGACGGGAGAGTTGTCTCACGTATGGTTGGGACGGGACAGTTGTCTCACGTATGGTTGGGACGCGAGAGTTGTCTCACGTATGGTTGGGACGGGAGAGTTGTCTCACGTATGGTTGGGACTTGACAGTTGTCTCACGTATGGTTGGGACGGGACAGTTGTCTCACGTATGGTTGGGACGGGACAGTTGTCTCACGTATGGTTGGGACGCGAGAGTTGTCTCACGTATGGTTGGGACGGGAGAGTTGTCTCACGTATGGTTGGGACGGGAGAGTTGTCTCACGTATGGTTGGGACGGGAGAGTTGTCTCACGTATGGTTGGGACGGGAGAGTTGTCTCACGTATGGTTGGGACGGGACAGTTGTCTCACGTATGGTTGGGACGCGAGAGTTGTCTCACGTATGGTTGGGACGGGAGAGTTGTCTCACGTATGGTTGGGACGGGACAGTTGTCTCACGTATGGTTGGGACGGGAGAGTTGTCCCACGTATGGTTGGGACGGGAGAGTTGTCTCACGTATGGTTGGGACGCGAGAGTTGTCTCACGTATGGTTGGGACGCGAGAGTTGTCTCACGTATGGTTGGGACGGGAGAGTTGTCTCACGTATGGTTGGGACGGCAGAGTTGTCTCACGTATGGTTGGGACGGGAGAGTTGTCTCACGTATGGTTGGGACGGGAGAGTTGTCTCACGTATGGTTGGGACGCGAGAGTTGTCTCACGTATGGTTGGGACGGGTGAGTTGTCTCACGTATGGTTGGGACGGGAGAGTTGTCTCACGTATGGTTGGGACGGGAGAGTTGTCTCACGTATGGTTGGGACGCGAGAGTTGTCTCACGTATGGTTGGGACGGGAGAGTTGTCTCACGTATGGTTGGGACGGGAGAGTTGTCTCACGTATGGTTGGGACGGGAGAGTTGTCTCACGTATGGTTGGGACGGGAGAGTTGTCTCACGTATGGCTGGGACGGGAGAGTTGTCTCACGTATGGTTGGGACGGGAGAGTTGTCTCACGTATGGCTGGGACGGGAGAGTTGTCTCACGTATGGTTGGGACGGGAGAGTTGTCTCACGTATGGTTGGGACGGGAGAGTTGTCTCACGTATGGTTGGGACGGGAGAGTTGTCTCACGTATGGTTGGGACGCGAGAGTTGTCTCACGTATGGTTGGGACGGGAGAGTTGTCTCACGTATGGTTGGGACGGGAGAGTTGTCTCACGTATGGTTGGGACGGGAGAGTTGTCTCACGTATGGTTGGGACGGGAGAGTTGTCTCACGTATGGCTGGGACGGGAGAGTTGTCTCACGTATGGTTGGGACGGGAGAGTTGTCCCACGTATGGTTGGGACGGGAGAGTTGTCTCACGTATGGTTGGGACGGGAGAGTTGTCTCACGTATGGTTGGGACGGGAGAGTTGTCTCACGTATGGCTGGGACGGGAGAGTTGTCTCACGTATGGTTGGGACGGGAGAGTTGTCTCACGTATGGTTGGGACGGGAGAGTTGTCTCACGTATGGTTGGGACGGGAGAGTTGTCTCACGTATGGCTGGGACGGGAGAGTTGTCTCACGTATGGTTGGGACGGGAGAGTTGTCTCACGTATGGTTGGGACGGGAGAGTTGTCTCACGTATGGCTGGGACGGGAGAGTTGTCTCACGTATGGTTGGGACGGGAGAGTTGTCTCACGTATGGTTGGGACGGGAGAGTTGTCTCACGTATGGCTGGGACGGGAGAGTTGTCTCACGTATGGTTGGGACGGGAGAGTTGTCTCACGTATGGTTGGGACGGGAGAGTTGTCTCACGTATGGTTGGGACGGGAGAGTTGTCTCACGTATGGTTGGGACGGGAGAGTTGTCTCACGTATGGATGGGACGGGAGAGTTGTTGATGCAGTTGAGAGTGGAATAGCCAACACAGATTCCGAAATTGATATGAATCTGGCGAGGATAAAAAACTGTTTTTACGATGATGCTGACAGGTGCGTGTGTGGTGGTGACTGTGTGGTGGTGACTGTGTGGTGGTGACTGTGTGGTGGTGACTGTGTGGTGGTGACTGTGTGGTGGTGACTGTGTGGTGGTGACTGTGTGGTGGTGACTGTGTGGTGGTGACTGTGTGGTGGTGACTGTGTGGTGGTGACTGTGTGGTGGTGACTGTGCGTGGTGGTAGTGATGACTGTGTTGTGGTGGTGGTGACTGTGTGGTGGTAGTGGTGACTGTGTGGTGGTGGTGGTGACTGTGTGTGGTGGTGGTGGTGACTGTGTGTGGTGGTGGTGACTGTGTGGTGGTGGTGGTGACTGTGCGTGGTGGTAGTGATGGCTGTGTTATGGTGGTGGTGACTGTGTGGTGGTGGTTGTGGTGACTGTGTGTGGTGGTTGTGACTGTGTGTTGTGGTGGTGGTGACTGTGTGGTGGTGGTGGTGGTGACTGTGTGTGGTGGAGGTGGTGACTGTGTGCGGTGGTGGTGGTGACTGTGTGTGGTGGTGGTGGTGACTGTGTGCGGTGGTGGTGGTGACTGTGTGTGGTGGAGGTGGTGACTGTGTGCGGTGGTGGTGGTGACTGTGTGTGGTGGTGGTGGTGACTGTGTGTGGTGGTGGTGGTGACTGTGTGTGGTGGTGGTGGTGACTGTGTGTGGTGGTGGTGGCGACTGTGCGCGGTGGTGGTGGTGACTGTGTGTGGTGGTGGTGGTGACTGTGTGTGGTGGTGGTGGTGACTGTGTGGTGATGGAGGTGACTGTGCGTGGTGGTAGTGATGACTGTGTTGTGGTGGTGGTGACTGTGTGGTGGTGACTGTGCGTGGTGGTAGTGATGACTGTGTTGTGGTGGTGGTGACTGTGTGGTGGTGGTGGTGACTGTGCGTGGTGGTAGTGGTGACTGTGTTGTGGTGGTGGTGACTGTGCGTGGTGGTAGTGGTGACTGTGTTGTGGTGGTGGTGACTGTGTGGTGGTGGTGGTGACTGTGCGTGGTGGTAGTGGTGACTGTGTTGTGGTGGTGGTGACTGTATTGTGGTGGTGGTGACTGTGTGGTGGTGGTGGTGTTGCAACCCCTGAATGGGTTACAATGATTATTATGTATATATGTAATGTATATTACCTTTTCATTTAATTTTATATTGCTTATATTTGCGATAATAGCTAAATCGCAAATGTATTGCCTTATATTGTTATTTGACGTAGCTTATGTTGTTAGGATATTACATATTACATATTGTTAGGATGTATATAAAATGTGCTCAGTTAGTCTTGATTGTCAAACTACTGTAATTATCGCTTGTCGCTCGTTATACTGCCGGCTTCTGAGCTGCAGTTGTCCACGTAGCTATCACGTGATCGAGGGGGGGTGTCCTCACCTCTCGTGAAGTTTGAGTCTGCTGTAGACTCGCTTGGTGGTTGGACAGATTGTCTGTCTCATTATTCTTGTTAGTTCTGTAGAACTCTGTTCACAGAACATTGTATAGACTTAGTGATTTTCGACGTTGTACTGAGGTTGTGTGTCGCTTAGACACTCTGAACATCTCAGGTCCCGAGCTATAGCTTCTGACCTAATTTTGTACTGGTTTCTGTGTATTGTCACAGTCGCGTTTTTCCTATGCTGAACATATAGATTCAGTAGTATGGGAGTTTTGTAACTTTTGTGGAGGATTTGCTGATGGTCCCTACTTAGTGTCGTTATACTATTTCCCAGTTCCTGATTCTGTGTCGCAGTCGCTTGATATTGCATTGCTATTGGGCTTAGCATTCTTTGTTGTTCAAGCAGACTGTTCGGGTTGCCAGTCGGTCAAGAAGTTAGTTTATTTGAGGACTTTGTCAGTCACTTGTTTAAGTCTAGTCGAGTCGTGAGACATAGCGAACTACTTAGAGCACTTACACACATACACACACTTACTTGTACATATTTGTAATATCTTATTAAATGTTAATGTACCTGACGGTACTTAAGAATTATAAATGTGATATGTGCTTTTAGCACAATAATATTGAACTCGAGAGATTGATTTTATTTTGATTGCTGTGGTTTAATTTACTTTGATAATATACCTCTAGACTTAATAAATTTATTAAATTTTTAATTTTTCTAGTTAGTAGCCTACCAGTTGTAATCCTAAAGCGCTATTAAACAATACTGAATTTTAATGGATAATTGGACAAGGATACTGACTACTTGTTACGAAAACCCAGTAACAGGCTGGATGCTAGAAGGGCAGTCCTTCTAGTATTCACTGGAGATCTCTAAGTTTTTAGAATCGCGTTTTTTGTAACAGTGGTGACTGTGTAGTGGTGACTGTGTGTGGTGGTGGTGATTGTGTTGTGATGGTGGTGACTGTGTGGGGGTGGTGGTGACTGTGTGGTGGTGACTGTGTGGTGGTGGTGCTGACTGTGTGGTGGTGACTGTGCGTGGTGGTAGTGATGGCTGTGTTGTGGTGGTGGTGACTGTGTGGTGGTGGTGGTGACTGTGTGGTGGTGGTGACTGTGTGTGGTGGTGGTGGTGACTGTGTGCGGTGGTGGTGGTGACTGTGTGTGGTGGTGGTGGTGACTGTGTGTGGTGGTGGTGGTGACTGTGTGTGGTGGTGGTGGTGACTGTGTGTGGTGGTGACTGTGGGGTGATGGTGGTGGTGACTGTGTGTGGTGGTGGTGGTGGTGGTGATGACTGTGTGTGGTGGTGGTGGTGGCGGTGACTGTGTGTGGTGGTTGTTGTGACTGTGTGTGGTGGTTGTGGTGACTATATTGTTGTGGTTGTGACTGTGTGGTGGTAGTGGTGACTGTGTGTGGTGTTGGTGACTGTGTGGTGGTGACTATGAGTGGTGGTAGTGGTGACTGTGTGTGGTGGTGGTGGTGACTGTGTGTGGTGGTGGTGGTGGTGACTGTGTGTGGTGGTGGTGACTGTGTGTGGTGGTGGTGGTGGTGACTGTGTGTGGTGGTGGTGGTGACTGTGTGTGGTGGTGGTGACTGTGTGTGGTGGTGGTGACTGTGTGTGGTGGTGGTGACTGTGTGTGGTGGTGGTGGTGGTGACTGTGTGTGGTGGTGACTGTTGGTGGTGTTGGTGACTGTATTGTGGTGGTGGTGACTGTGTGTGGTGGTAATGGTGACTGTATTGTAGTGGTGGTGACTGTGTGTGGTGTTGGTGACTGTGTGGTAGTGGTGGTGGTGACTGTGTGTGGTGGTGGTGGTTGTGGTGGTGGTGGTGGTGGTGGTGGTGGTGGTGGTGGTGGTGGTGGTGGTGGTGGTGACTGTGTGGTGGTGGTGGTGGTGACTGCGTGTAGTGGTGGTGACTATGTGTGGTGGTGGTGGTGGTGGTGGTGACTGTGTGTGGTGGTGGTGAGTGTGTGTACTGGTGGTGGTGACTGTGTGTGGTGGTTGTGGGGGTGACTGTGTGTTGTGGTGGTGGTGACTGCGTTTAGGGGTGGTGGCTATGTGTAGCGGTCGTGGTGGCAACTGTGTGTGGTGGTGGTGGTGGTGGTGGTGACTGTGTGTCGTGGTGATGGTGACAAATGTGTGTGGTGGTTGTGGTAACTTTGTGTGGTGGTAGTGGTGACTGTGCATGGTGGTGGTGGTGACTGTTGTGGTGGTGGTCAAAACTGTGTGCGGTGGTGATGGTGACTGTGTCTGGTGTTGTTGGTGACTCTGTGTGGTGGTGGTGACCGTGTGCGGTGGTGGTGGTGGTGACTGTGTGTGGTGGTGGTGGTAACTGTGTGTAGTGGTCGTGGAAACTTTGTGTGGTAGTGGTGGTAACTTTGTGTGGTGGTGGTGGTGGTGGTGATTGTGTGTGGTAACTGTGTGTGGTGGTGGTGGTAACTTTGTGTGGTGGTGGTGGTAACTTTGTGTGGTGGTGGTGGTAACTTTGTGTGGTGGTGGTGGTAACGGTGTGTGGTGGTGGTGGTAACTTTGTGTGGTGGTGGTGGTAACGGTGTGTGGTGGTGGTGGAAACTATGTGTGTTGGTAGTGGTGACTGTGTGTGTTGGTGGTGGTGGTGGTGGTGGTGGTGGTGGTGACTGTATGTGAGGGTGGTGGTGGTGGTGGTGACTATGTGTCATGGTGGTGGTGGCGGTGACTGTGTATGGTGGTTGTGGTGACTGTGTGTGGTGGTGGTGGTGGCTGTGTGTGGTGGTGGGGGTGTCTGTGTGGTGGTGACTGTGTGTGGTGGTGGTGACTGTGTGTGGTGGTGGTGACTGTGTGTGGTGGTGGTGGTGACTGTGTGTGGTGGTGGTGGTGATGACTGTGTGTGGTGGTGGTGATGACTGTGTGTGGTGGTGGTGGTGATGACTGTGTGTGGTGGTGGTGGTGATGACTGTGTGTGGTGGTGGTGGTGGTGACTGCGTGTAGTGGTGGTGACTATGCGTGGTGGTGGTGGTGACTGTGTGTGGTGGTGGTAACTGTATGTGTTGGTGGTGGTGAGGGTGTATAGTGGTGGTGACTTTGTGTGGTGGTGATGGTGACTGTGTGTGGTGGTGGTGAGTGTGTGTACTGGTGGTGGTGACTGTGTGTGGTGGTGGTGGGGGTGACTGTGTGTGGTGGTGGTGGTGACTGTGTGTGGTGGTGATGGTGACTGTGTGTGGTGGTGGTGGCTGTGTGTAGTGGTGGTGGTGACTGTGTGTGGTGGTGGTGGGGGTGACTGTGTGTGGTGGTGGTGGCTATGTAGTGGTGGTAACTGTGTGTAGTGGTGGTGGTGACTGTGTGTGGTGGTGGTGGCTATGTAGTGGTGGTAACTGTGTGTAGTGGTGGTGGTGACTGTGTGTGGTGGTGGTGACTGTGTGTGTTGATGGTGGTGGTGGTGACTGTGCGTCGTGGTGGTGGTGGTAACTGTGTGTGGTGGTGACTGTGTGTGGTGGTGGTGGTGGTGACTGTGTGTGGTGGTGGTGGTGACTGTGTGTGGTGCTGGTGGGAACTTTATGTGGTGCTGGTGGTAACTTTGTGTGGTGGTGGTGGTGGTGATTATGTGTGGTAAGTGTGTGTGGTGGTGGTGGTGACTATGTGTGGTGGTGGTGGTAACTGTGTGTGGTGCTGGTCGTAACCTTGTGTGGTGCTGGTGGTATCTTTGTTTGGTGGTGGTGGTAACTGTGTGTGGTGGTGTTGGTGACTGTGTGTGGTGGTGGTGGTGGTAACTGTGTGTGGTGATGGTGGAAACTTTCTGTGGTGGTGTTGGTGACTGTGTGTGGTGGTGGTGGTGGTGACTGTGTGTGGTGATGGTGGAAACTTTGTGTGGTGGTGTTGGTGACTGTGTGTGGTGGTGGTGGTGGTAACTGTGTGTGGTGATGGTGGAAACTTTGTGTGGTGGTGTTGGTGACTGTGTGTGGTGGTGGTGGTAACTGTGTGTGGTGGTGGTGGAAACTTTGTGTGGTAGTAGTGGTGACTGTGTGTGGTGTTGGTGGTAACTGTGTGTGGTGCTGGTGGTAACTGTGTGTGGTGGTGGTGGTAACTGTGTGTGGTGCTGGTGGTAACTTTTTGTGGTGCTGGTGGTAACTTTGTGTGGTGCTGGTGGTAACTTTGTGTGGTGCTGGTGGTAACTTTGTGTGGTGCTGGTGGTAACTTTGTGTGGTGCTGGTGGTAACTCTGTTGCTGCCTGAGTATTATCGTCTTCTATCATTGCTGCCTGAGTATTATCGTCTTCTATCATTGCTGCCTGAGTATTATCGTCTTCTATCATTGCTGCCTGAGTCGTCTTCTATCACTGAGTATGATCGTCTTCTATCATTGCTGCCTGAGTATTATTGTCTTCTATCATTGCTGCCTGAGTATTATCGTCTTCTATCATTGCTGCCTGAGTATGATCGTCTTCTATCATTGCTGCCTGAGTATGATCGTCTTCTATCATTGCTGCCTGAGTATGATCGTCTTCTATCATTGCTGCCTGAGTATTATTGTCTTCTATCATTGCTGCCTGAGTATGATCGTCTTCTATCATTGCTGCCTGAGTATTATTGTCTTCTATCATTGCTGCCTGAGTATTATCGTCTTCTATCATTGCTGCCTGAGTATTATCGTCTTCTATCATTGCTGCCTGAGTATTATCGTCTTCTATCATTGCTGCCTGAGTATTATCGTCTTCTATCATTGCTGCCTGAGTATTATCGTCTTCTATCATTGCTGCCTGAGTATTATCGTCTTCTATCATTGCTGCCTGAGTATTATCGTCTTCTCTCATTGCTGCCTGAGTATTATCGTCTTCTATCATTGCTGCCTGAGTATGATCGTCTTCTCTCATTGCTGCCTGAGTATGATCGTCTTCTATCATTGCTGCCTGAGTATGATCGTCTTCTATCATTGCTGCCTGAGTATTATCGTCTTCTCTCATTGCTGCCTGAGTATGATCGTCTTCTATCATTGCTGCCTGAGTATTATTGTCTTCTATCATTGCTGCCTGAGTATTATCGTCTTCTCTCATTGCTGCCTGAGTATTATCGTCTTCTATCATTGCTGCCTGAGTATTATCGTCTTCTATCATTGCTGCCTGAGTATGATCGTCTTCTATCATTGCTGCCTGAGTATTATCGTCTTCTATCATTGCTGCCTGAGTATGATCGTCTTCTCTCATTGCTGCCTGAGTATGATCGTCTTCTATCATTGCTGCCTGAGTATGATCGCCTTCTATCATTGCTGCCTGAGTATGATCGTCTTCTATTATTGCTGCCTGAGTATTATCGTCTTCTGTCATTGCTGCCTGAGTATGATCGTCTTCTCTCATTGCTGCCTGAGTATGATCGTCTTCTATCATTGCTGCCTGAGTATTATCGTCTTCTCTCATTGCTGCCTGAGTATTATCGTCTTCTATCATTGCTGCCTGAGTATTATCGTCTTCTCTCATTGCTGCCTGAGTATGATCGTCTTCTATCATTGCTGCCTGAGTATTATCGTCTTCTATCATTGCTGCCTGAGTATGGTTGTCTTCTATCATTGCTGCCTGAGTATTATCGTCTTCTATCATTGCTGCCTGAGTATGGTTGTCTTCTATCATTGCTGCCTGAGTATTATCGTCTTCTATCATTGCTGCCTGAGTATGATCGTCTTCTATCATTGCTGCCTGAGTATGATCGTCTTCTATCATTGCTGCCTGAGTATTATCGTCTTCTATCATTGCTGCCTGAGTATTATCGTCTTCTATCATTGCTGCCTAAATATTATCGTCTTCTATCATTGCTGCCTGAGTATGATCGTCTTCTATCATTGCTGCCTGAGCTCTCCTTTCTACCGTTGCTGCCTGAGCACTGTACATACACCGAGAGAACCCTTCAATGAAAGTGCTCGTGATCCAAGAAACTGAAGCAACCCTCACCCTCCTCGGATCAAACTTAATTACCCCTCGCCATCTCTCTTATACTCCAGTTCCTACATGACCCTAACAGTTTTAGCGTTTTCTCGTGAATAATAATAATAATAATAATAATAATAATAATAATAATAATAATAATAATAATAATAAAAATAATAATAATCAACAGTACTATAAACAGTTGACTGTTCTCTGGTCTCGTGCTTACAAAACAGTTCCTTTTAACGGCAGAACAGCTGAGTGTCACCCAGCCACGTTCTCTTAATATAAGATCATTTCACTGTTGCAGACAGTCAAATGGGTGACTGATGAGGCTCCTTGAAGAGTGAAGATCAGACATAATTATGTGTGTTATGTTATATTTTTTGTTTTATAGAGGACAACCTAACCTAACCCAACCTAACCCAACCTAACCTAACCCAACCTAACCTAACCTAACCTAACCTAACCTAACCTAACCTAACCTAACCCAACCTAACCTAACCTAACCTAACCTAACCTAACCTAACCCAACCTAACCCAACCTAACCCAACCTAACCCAACCTAACCTAACCTAACCTAACCCAACCTAACCCAACCTAACCTAACCCAACCTAACTCAACCTAACCTAACCTAACCTAACCCAACCCAACCTAACCTAACCTAACCCAACCTAACCTAACCTAACCTAACCTAACCTCACCTAACCTATCCTAACTTAACTTAAACTAACGTACCCTTACCTAACCTACCCTTAAAACAGGGAACCAAGTGCCAGAATAAGCAGACAGCATATTAGAGAATAAAGGTATGTAACTTCACAACGTCTCAGCTGACTAGAAGGAAAGTCAGACTTTTATTACATCATGTAGGTATCAAGCTGCTAATTTTGATTTATAAACATATATTAATTTTTTCTGTGTAATATCTTGAGAATGCAACTTCTGAATGGCTCTTGCTACCAGTGCTTGTATTGCTTGCTGGAAGGAAGGTTGGTATTGTTAACGAGCTGAGTCGGTGTTGATGTGCCAGTTTGAAGGGACAAAATTGAATGTGGGTTTTCAAGCAAAGATTGAAGAATGTCTCTGACTGTAAAGTTCCTAACATTGTGTGTCTTCAAGACTGCTGCAAAAGTTGTTCAATTAACAACTTTTGCAGCAGTCTGCACTACTCGTTGTGGCAGCATCTGAGGTACATTGAGCTCTGCTTATGAAGTATAGGGATGTGTTTCTTAAATGTCGTAGCGACCAAAATGCAGCTAATTATCGATATCATTCATTATAATCTCATAGTTTTGGCAAAATTAAGCACAGACGATATTTTAAAAACTGAGACATATTTACAGTAGCTTCTTACTGATGCTTTTATAATTAACCGGCCCAAAACATCTTAACAAAATATCCCTATTTTTGTTTACTTATGTGGTGATAAATTTCTCTAATTAAAGGAACTAAATCTAACTACAGCAAAGACTTAACTTGAGAGGACAGTGATTATCAGCTGAGTGTTTACAGGAGACTCTAACGCTGTCTCGTTTCTGTCTGGAGACTCAACATTCCTCCAGCTGTATCTTGACAAGAGTTGCTGCTGTTGTTGTTGATGTGACTGTGTATAAACATAGCGTATAAAATATTGATGGAATTACCAACTCTCTCTCTCTAGGTCCTTCTGAATCTTGGACATCTCGTCAAGTATATTAAAGTATTGTAAATGTATCTTAAAAACTGTACGCATAACTTTTTCTGTTCGCTGTCACTCACTTTTATATTGAAACATAAATAAATGAGAAAAGTTGGAAAAATGATCTCTCTCTCTCTCTCTCTCTCTCTCTCTCTCTCTCTCTCTCTCTCTCTCTCTCTCTCTCTCTCTCTCTCTTTTTTCTATTTTTTTCAGGGTTTGACAAAGTTAAGGATCCTAGCTTTATTAACAAGCTATTTGCAGGTTAAGGATTCCTAACTTTATTGGCAAGCTAAGAGCTGTTACCTACATCAGCTCATTTGAAAGCATTTTTATTGTTATGAGACATACAAGAAGGGAACAGGATAAAGTTGGAGCCATCTGTGGACCAGCATTTTCATTTGATCAACTGACTTTATCTCGCTGACATCATTATGCTGTACAAATGTGTTCCAGACTCGAGCCATCCTGGGTACGTATGATCTCAGATGGAGTGATGTTCTGGAGAAGGGTACAGCCAGAGTGAAGTTGCTGCTTTCTGCCCGTCTTGTGGCATAAAAGCTTGTTTCACTCTGTCCTCGAAGTGGATCCAAGTGTGGTACTTTGATAATATTGGCCTTGTACATAACAGGCCACCCACATCCCTCCTATGTTGAAGGCTCTGCTGAAATGACAGATCTATCCAGGATGGGTCCAGGTGAGAGATGAGACGTCTTGCTCTGTTCTCTACTCTGTCAAGCAGTCGCAGATGAGAGGGGGGGGGCAGGCAAACCAAGAAAGTGGAGCATACTCAAGGTGTGAGCGTACTTGTGCCTCGTACAGGATCTTGCAACCCCTACTGTCAAGCAGATGCGAGATACGGCGAAGTGCTGTAAGCTTCCTGGCTGCCTTGTTTGCAAGATTTACAACATGGTTCTTCATGGTTAGTTTGGAGTCAAATTTCACTCCAAGGATATCAACTTCTTCTCCAGGTGCCAACACCCTCTCATTCATCCTTACTACTGCACCAGCATTACCATTATGGTGCCTAGAGACGATCATCATTTGCGTTTTCTCAGGTGCAAATGTTACTTGTCATCTATTTCCCCAAGCTGATATAGCTCTCAGCTGGTGATTGATGTAGCTTAGAGCAGCTGGCATTTCTTCTCTTGGATAAGTGAATGTCAGTGTACAGTCGTCTGCATATGCATGTGATTCTGGGATGAGATGAAGAAGGTCGTTGAAGTAGACATTCCATAACAATGGACCCAGCACACTTCCTTGTGGAACACTTGCCCCAATAGGATGTCTTGCTGATTCCGTTCCATTGAGAACTACACTTAGAGATCTACCATGAAGGTAATCACTGAGGAGACATAGCGTAGAGCCTGCAATTCACAGTGCTTGAAGTTTTGCTAAGAGGCCCTGCTGCCACACCCGGTCGAAAGCGCCAGCAATGTCCAGTGCTATCACACACTTTTTTTCTCTCTCTCTCTCTCTCTCTCTCTCCCTCCGTCTGTCTGTCTGTCTGTCTGTCTGTCTGTCTATCTCTCTGTCTGTCTGTCTGTCTGTCTGTCTCTCTCTTTCTCTCTCTCTATCTCTATCTCTCTCTCTCTCTCTCTCTCTGTCTGTCTGTCTGTCTGTCTGTCTGTCTCTCTCTCTCTCTCTCTCTCTCTCTCTCTCTCTCTCTCTCTCTCTCTCTCTCTCTCTCTCTCTCTCTCTCTCTCTCTCTCTCTCTCTCTCTCTCCAAGTTATGATACTGCACAGAGAGCCCCAACATTACTCCCGGCTCTCCAGCACAGACTGTTAGTCCTGGACGTTACACTACCTGCTGCTGCTGGGTGGATCAAGAAGCGGGAGATTGAACTCTCCACAAGTAATCAATTTATGTTAATGTAATTAATCTTCCCTGACTCATTCTGAATTATGCATCGACTGAAATGAGTTGCTTCCAGTAGACAACAGATTTTCTTTCCATTTTTTCTTCCTCCAAGACTTCCATGCGATAACAAGTTAATGCTTCTTCTGACTGGCTTCAAACTTTCAACATTGATGTTATTTACTTAAAGAAAAGTTTGGTGCTACTGGTTAGTTCAAACGCAAGTTCTTCCAGTTTTATTATAGATCAAAGTGTAATATTGGTTTCTGTGCAGTAACCTGAGAATGACTCGACTGATCGGCTTTAAACTGTTATAACTACTGTATTTTACTCAGAAAAAATCGGTTTGCTGTTGCTATGTGAAGATGCGAGTTTGCCAGTTTTATTGACAAAAATATTATTGTATTTTTTCATGACGTTAACTTATCAATGTTTCTTTTGAATAACTTCAAATTTGTTAAGCTTATAACATAATTAACAAAAAGAACCCGGAAAGAATGTTTTTTTCTGACCGGCTTAAAACTTTGTTTGACGGTATATTTGGTTTCTCTAAGGTTTGCATTGTTATTGGGTTTATAAGTTGCGTTTTTTTTTAATTTTACAGTTAATCAAGGTCTCCTTTTGTTGTTATAGAATATCTTGTATGAGCTTCATTACGATCAATGAGTTTGTTGTTGTTGTGTTTGTGCACGAGACACAATTTCCATCATCCAGTCATCATGGGTATCTAGAGTCTAATTAATAGAAATCTTAAGGCATTGTCCGCCATGCTTCGGAAAGGTATTTGTCTTGCATTATAGTGTTTAACGGGGTTGAACTCAAGTTCTTGGGTCCCTTGAGGGTGTTGATCCCCAGCTTTTCTGTTAGTATTGATACAGTTAGTGGGCCAGTTGAGGTAGTTAAGCTTCAAGTATGAGGCTCCTCAAGTCTTACCATTTAACACTAATGGTCCTCTTCACACTGTTCATCTTCAGCGCCCGAACCTCTTGGGAGGGATGAAGGAGTTGAGCTGCAGCTTCTCTGCATATTAAAGGTTTTGAGGTATAGCTGCTAGAGCACTTCCTTGCGTACAGGAGGCTGGGGGTCATGTGATACCCAGGATAAAAATTTTGGATAGCGCAGCTACTGAAACAAGTCTGGTTATAGTAAATAAATGAAATAATACCTTGCACTAAAATTAATTAATTAAGTAATTAATATCTACTGCTCATAGGATGAATTATTGTAATAAATCCTGTCACAGGATTGATATGATGCTAGTAAATATACCTCTACTTTACTACTACTACTACTACTACTACTACTACTACTACTACTACAAAATAATATTAATTCTGATAATCTAATAATTATAGAGCAAACCTGAGTTCTGTGGTTTTCGGCGTTGTATGCGGAGCGAGAACTCGAGAGAGAAAAAGTCTTCAGTACCACAAGTGTTTAATAGTTCAAACATTGTCAGGATATTCCCCAGGCACCACATGCAGCCTCACAAGCACGAGAGAGATCCCCCAGGCACCACAAGCACGAGAGAGATCCCCAGGCAACACAAGCGGCCTCGCAAGCACGAGAGAGATCCCCAAGGCAACACAGGCAGCTTCACAAGCACGAGAGAGATCCCGCAAACAGCATAAGGGGCCTCACAAGCACGAGCGAGATCCCCCAGGCAACACAAGCAGCCTCACAAGCTCGAGAGACATTCCCTAGTCAACACAAGCGGCCTCACAAACACGAGAGAGACACCCCGTAGTCAACACAAGCAGCCTCACAAGCACTAGAGAGATCCCCCAGGCACCACAAGCGGCCTCACAAGCACGAGAGAGATCCCTCAGGCACCACAAGCGGCCTCATAAGCACGAGAGAGATTCCCAGGCACCATAGATGGCCTCACAAGCACGAGAGAGATCCTCCAGGCACACAAGCGGCCTCACAAGCACGAAAGAGATCCGCCAGGCACCACAAGCGGCCTCACAAGCACGAGAGAGATCCCCCAGGCACCACAAGCGGCCTCACAAGCACGAGAGAGATCCCCCAAGCACCACAAGCGGCTTCGTAAGCACGAGAGAGATCCCCAGACACCATAGATGGCCTCACAAGCACGAGAGAGATCCTCCAGGCACACAAGCGGCCTCACAAGCACGAAAGAGATCCGCCAGGCACCACAAGCGGCCTCACAAGCACGAGAGAGATCCCCCAGGCACCACAAGCGGCCTCACAAGCACGAGAGAGATCCCCCAAGCACCACTAAGCACGAGAGAGATTCCAGGCACCATAGATGGCCTCACAAGCACGAGAGAGATCCTCCAGGCACACAAGCGGCCTCACAAGCACGAAAGAGATCCGCCAGGCACCACAAGCGGCCTCACAAGCACGAGAGAGATCCCCCAGGCACCACAAGCGGCCTCACAAGCACGAGAGAGATCCCCCAGGCACCACAAGCGGCCTCACAAGCACGAGAGAGATCCCCCAGGCACCACAAGCGGCCTCACAAGCACGAGAGAGATCCCCCAAGCACCACAAGCGGCCTCACAAGCACGAGAGAGATCCCCCAAGCACCACAAGCGGCCTCATAAGCACGAAAGAGATCCTCCAGGCACACAAGCGGCCTCACAAGCACGAAAGAGATCCGCCAGGCACCACAAGCGGCCTCACAAGCACGAGAGAGATCTCCCAGGCACCACAAGCGGCCTCACAAGCACGAGAGAGATCCCCCAGGCACCACAAGCGGCCTCACAAGCACGAGAGGGATCCCAAGAGACTAAACGCCCATCTGGGCAAGCGTGACCAAACTCTCAGTCATGTCCAGCATTAATAATCATTTCTTTTGGTCATGAAGGTACAAATTATGTTCATACTAACTGTATGGGTGAAAGATGACAAATGCACGTATACAAGATTATCCATATTCTATGTATATACACCCTAGAATATCTCAGCGAAATAAACTAGAATGTTTCATTCTTATTCGGGCCTTTGTCTAGGATGGGACCCAAAACAGTCGACTAACACCCAGATACCTATTTAAAGTTAAGTGATTTTAGACAGTAGGTATAGAGAGACGCTTATATATCTCGCCATTCCTGGAAATCGAAATCAGATTCTTCAGATTGAAAATTGAGCTGAGCTACACGTCATTAACAACTGTTGTCAACAACATATGATATACATCACTAACAACTAGTCTCAACAACATATGCTACACATTAACAAGTAGTCTCAACAACATATGCTACACATTAACAAGTAGTCTCAACAACATATGCTACACATTAACAAGTAGTCTCAACAACATATGCTACATCACTAACAAATAGTCTCAACAGCATATGCTACGTACACTTGGAACAGAAATAGAGGAGAGAGAGCGAGAGGTGGAGTTGTGGAGGAAAGGTGTCTGCCTGTCTTAAATTATGTACTTTTCTTTAGTGCTGATCCATCAAATCCACATGTTCCCCCTCCCGTCCCTTACCCTCCACCCCAGTCTTGGACCTCCTCCCCCACCCACCTTCCATCTCCCCCTCCCCCACCTCTCCATCCCCGCCCCATCCCTCTCCTTCCCACATCCACTCCCCGGGACCCTCCCACCCAACCGCCATGAAGCCGACAACACGACAGATACCATCAGAGTGGACGACCAAACAGGTGATGTGGGTAACTTCAGGTGAGCGGCCGCCTAACTGACCTTCCACAACCTATGTTCTTAATTTTGTTTTCTTTTTGTTTTACAGATTCATAAGAAGATTTGAAACCCAGTCGTGAGTTCTTGACTGCCAATAGACTGAGAACCTGACGTGAGTGCCTCAGTGCCATCAGGCTAAGGACCCGATGCCAGTGCCTCTCAGGCAACAGACGACAATGAGTTCACAAAGTTGCAAGGTAAGTGTCTCTTTTATAGTAATACGATAACATAACCATTAAAAGTGACTCGTTCCTGAGGGTGAGTTGCAGGAAGACCATCTGGTGACTCGTTCCTGAGGGTGGGTTGCAGGAAGACCATCTGATGACTCGTTCCTGAGGGTGGGTTGCAGGAAGACCATCTGATGACTCGTTCCTGAGGGTGGGTTGCAGGAAGACCATCTGATGACTCGTTCCTGAGAGTGGGGTGCAGGAAGACCATCTGATGACTCGTTCCTGAGGGTGGGGTGCAGGAAGACCAGCTGGTGGCTCGTTCCTGAGGGTGGGGTGCAGGAAGACCATCTGGTCAC
>NC_091294.1:60048564-60051064 GCF_038502225.1 Cherax quadricarinatus | reverse complement strand
TCAGAGTTTATTCCTTCTGTCATGTCGTTCACAAATACCAGAAACAGCACTGGTCCTAGGACTGACCCCTGTGGGACCCCGCTGGTCACAGGTGCCCACTCTGTCACCTCGCCACGTACCATTACTCGCTGCTGTCTTCCTGACAAATATTCCCTGATCCATCGTAGTGCCTTCCCTGTTATCCCTGCTTGGTCCTCCAGTTTTTGCACTAATCTCTTGTGTGGTACTGTGTCAAACGCCTTCTTGCAGTCCAAGAAAATGCAATCCACCCACCCCTCTCTCTCTTGTCTTACTGCTGTTACCTTGTCATAGAACTCCAGTAGGTTTGTGACACAGGATTTCCCGTCCCTGAAACCATGTTGGGTGCTTTTGATGAGATCATTCCTTTCTAGGTGTTCCACCACTCTTCTCCTGACAATCTTCTCCATGACTTTGCATACTATACATGTCAGTGACACTGGTCTGTAGTTTAGTGCTTCATATCTGTCTCATTTTTTAAAGATTGGGACTATATTTGCTGTCTTCCATGCCTCAGGTAATCTCCCTGTTTTGATAGATGTATTGAATATTGTTAAGGGTACACATAGCGCCTCTGCTCCCTCTCTCAGGACCCATGGAGAGATGTTATCTGGCCCCATTGCCTTTGAGGTATCTAGCTCACTCAGAAGCCTCTTCACTTCTTCCTCGGTTGTGTGTACCGTGTCCAGCACCTGGTGATGTGCCACACCTCTCCGTCCCTCTGGAGCCCCTTCTGTCTCCTCTGTGAACACTTCTTCGAATCTATTGTCGAGTTCCTCACATACTTCATGGTCATTTCTTGTTGTCTCTCCTCCTTCCTTCCTTAGCCTGATTACCTGGTCCTTGACTGTTGTTTTCCTCCTGATGTGGCTGTATAACAGCTTCGGGTCAGATTTGGCTTTCGCTGCTGTGTCGTTTTCATATTGTCGTTGGGCCTCCCTTCTTATCTGTGCATATTCGTTTCTGGCTCTACGACTGCTCTCCTTATTCTCCTGGGTCCTTTGCCTTCTATATTTCTTCCATTCCCTAGCGCACTTGGTTTTTGCCTCCTTGCACCTTTGGGTGAACCATGGGCTCATCCTGGCTTTTTCATTATTCCTGTTTCCCTTGGGTACAAACCTCTCTTCAGCCTCCTTGCTACATATTCCATCATCTCATTAACTGGCTTCCCTGCCAGTTCTCTGTCCCACTGAACCTCGTTCAGGAAGTTCCTCATTCCCCTGTAGTCCCCTTTCCTGTAGTTTGGCTTCATTTGTCCTGGCCACTTGTAGCTATACTGTGTATTCGAAGCTCAAAACCACATGATCGTTGCCCCCAAGGGGTCTTTCATATGTGATGTCCTCAATATCTGCACTGCTCAAGGTGAATACTAAGTCCAGTCTTGCTGGCTCATCCTCTCCTCTCTCTCTTGTAGTGTCCCTTACGTGTTGATATATGAAGTTTTCCAGTACCACCTCCATCATCTTAGCCCTCCATGTATCTTGGCCCCCATGTGGCTCCAAGTTTTCCCAGTTGATCTCCTTGTGGTTAAAGTCGCCCATGATCAGGAGCTTTGCCCTGCATGCATGAGCTCTTCTGGCCACTGCAGCCAGTGTGTCAACCATCGCTCTATTGCTCTCGTCATACTCATGCCCTGGTCTCCTGCTGTTCTGTGGTGGGTTATACATCACTGCTATTACCACCTTGGGGCCTCCAGAGTGAAGCGTTCCCGCTATGTAATCACTTTCTTCTCTGCTGTCTCCTCTCTCAAGCTCATCAAAATTCCATCGGTGTTTGATCAGCATTGCCACTCCTCCACCCCCCCTGTTCTTTCTGTCTTTCCTCAGGATCTGGTATCCCGTTGGAAAGATAGCATCTGTTATCATACCTGTAAGCTTGGTTTCTGTGAATGCTACGATGTCCGGTGATGTTTCTTTGACTCTTTCGTGCCACTCCTCCCACTTGTTTGTTATTCCATCAGCGTTTGTGTACCATACCTTCAGTTTCCTTTCCAATACTGTGGTTTGGGGGGCCTGTGGGGGTGGGAGACCTGGTAGCATACTGTGGGATTCTATGATTGGGGGTTGGGTGGAAGCTGTGGGTATGGATTGTAGTTTGTGTTGGGATGGTGTGATAGGTTGTGGGGTTCTGAGGATAGTTGAGCGTGTGCTTGCCCTTGCTTCTCTGTTCTGCTCTGACTGACCTCTGCTGGTTCCATCCTTGTTTCCTTTCCTTTCTCCTTTCGCTTTTTTGTCCTCTCCCTCAGCTGCTGTCTCTCTGTTTGTGTTCTGTCTCTGTCTAGGAACACCTTCTTGTACTCTTCCAAGTTTTTCAACCTTGGTTTCTCTTGGAGGATCCTGTTCCTCACTGTTTCTGTCCTGAGAATCAGCTTGATCGGTCGGTTTCTCCCCTTCACGTACCCCCCCTATTCTCTGAAAATTTACAATCTCGTCCACGTCTTCTCCCCCTATTTCCGTGATGATTTTCCCAATCTCCTTTCTTT
>NC_091294.1:59876064-60043564 GCF_038502225.1 Cherax quadricarinatus | reverse complement strand
GTGTACATGGGAACCTGTCAGCGTGTCCAAGGTGTGCATGGGAACCTGTCAGCGTGTCCAAGGTGTACATGGGAACCTGTCAGCGTGTCCAAGGTGTGCATGGGAACCTGCCAGCGTGTCCGAGGTGTACATGGGAACCTGTCAGCATGTCCAAGGTGTACATGGGAACCTGTCAGCGTGTCCAAGGTGTTCATGGGAACCTGCCAGCGTGTCCAAGGTGTGCATGGGAACCTGCCAGCGTGTCCAAGGTGTACATGGGAACCTGTCAGCGTGTCCAAGGTGTACATGGGAACCTGTCAGCGTGTCCAAGGTGTACATGGGAACCTGTCAGCGTGTCCAAGGTGTACATGGGAACCTGTCAGCGTGTCCAAGGTGTACATGGGAACCTGTCAGCGTGTCCAAGGTGTACATGGGAACCTGTCAGCATGTCCAAGGTGTGCATGGGAACCTGCCAGCGTGTCCAAGGTGTGCATGGGAACCTGCCAGCGTGTCCGAGGTGTACATGGGAACCTGTCAGCATGTCCAAGGTGTACATGGGAACCTGTCAGCGTGTCCAAGGTGTGCATGGGAACCTGCCAGCGTGTCCAAGGTGTGCATGGGAACCTGTCAGCGTGTCCAAGGTGTACATGGGAACCTGTCAGCGTGTCCAAGGTGTACATGGGAACCTGTCAGCGTGTCCAAGGTGTACATGGGAACCTGTCAGCATGTCCAAGGTGTGCATGGGAACCTGCCAGCGTGTCCAAGGTGTGCATGGGAACCTGCCAGCGTGTCCGAGGTGTACATGGGAACCTGTCAGCATGTCCAAGGTGTACATGGGAACCTGTCAGCGTGTCCAAGGTGTGCATGGGAACCTGCCAGCGTGTCCAAGGTGTGCATGGGAACCTGTCAGCGTGTCCAAGGTGTACATGGGAACCTGTCAGCGTGTCCGAGGTGTACATGGGAACCTGTCAGCGTGTCCAAGGTGTACATGAGAACCTGTCAGCGTGTCCGAGGTGTACATGGGAACCTGTCAGCGTGTCCAAGGTGTACATGGGAACCTGTCATCGTGTCCAAGGTGAACATGGGAACCTGTCAGCGTGTCCGAGGTGTACATGGGAACCTGTCAGCGTGTCCGAGGTGTACATGGGAACCTGTCATCGTGTCCAAGGTGAACATGGGAACCTGTCATCGTGTCCAAGGTGAACATGGGAACCTGTCATCGTGTCCAAGGTGAACATGGGAACCTGTCAGCATGCCCAAGGTGTACATGGGAACCTGTCAGCGTGTCCAAGGTGTACATGGGAACCTGTCAGCGTACCCAAGGTGTACATGGGAACCTGTCAGCGTGTCCAAGGTGTACATGGGAACCTCTCAGCGTGTCCAAGGTGTACATGGGAACCTGTCAGCATCCCCAAGGTGAACACAGGAACCTGTCAGCATGTCCAAGGTGAACATGGGAACCTGTCAGCGTGTCCAAGGTGTGCATGGGAACCTGTCAGCGTGTCCAAGGTGTACATGGGAACCTGTCAGCGTGTCCAAGGTGTACATGGGAACCTGAGTTTTCAGCTTCCAATTGTGACCCCTTGTTTCTGTGTCCCATCTCAGGAACATCCTATCTCTGTCCACCTTGTTTAGTCCACGCAGTATTCTGTATGTCGTTATCATGTCTCCCCTAACCCTCCTGTCCTCCAGTGTCGTCAGACCGATTTCCCTTAACCTTTCTTCATAGGACATTCCCCTTAGCTCTGGAACTAGCCTTGTTGCAAACCTTTGCACTTTCTCTAATTTCTTGACGTGTTTGACTAGGTGTGAGTTCCAAACTGGTGCTGCGTACTCTAGTATGGGCCTGACGTACACAGTGTATAAAGTCTTGAACGATTCCTTACTGAGGTACCGGAACGCTATTCTCAGGTTTGCCAGGCATATGGGCGCCTGTACTAGGTATTATAATCACTCCTAGATCTTTCTCCTTGAGTGAGGTTTGCAGTCTATGGCCTCCTAGCCTATAATCTGTCTGCGGTCTTCTTTGCCCTTCTCCGATCTTCATGACTTTGCGTTTGGCGGGGTTAAATTCTAGGAGCCAGTTGCAGGACCACGCATCCAACCTGTCCAGGTTTCTTTGTAGACCTGTCTGGACCGCATCTGATTTAATTCTCCTCATTAACTTCACATCATCTGCAAAAAGGGACACTTCTGAGTCTATCCTTTCCGCCATGTCGTTCACATATACCAAGAATAGCACTATTCCCAGGACCGACCCCCGTGGGACCCCGCTCGTCACAGGCGCCCACTGTAATACCTCATCACGGACCATGGCTCACTGTTGCCTCTCTGTTAGGTATTCTCTGATCCATTGCAGTGCCCTTTCTGTTATATGTGCCTGTTTTATATATATATATATATATATATATATATATATATATATATATATATATATATATATATATGTGTGTGTGTGTGTGTGTGTGTGTATGTGTGTGTGTGTGTGTGTGTACTCACCTATATGTGGTTGCAGGGGTCGAGGCATAGCTCCTGGCTCAGCCTCTTCACTGGTCGATACTAATTCACTCTCTCCCTGCTGCATATTTGTCGTACCTCTTCTTAAAGCTATTTATGGAACTTGCTTCCACTACTTCACTCTCCAGATTATTCCAGTTCCTGACAACTCTAAGACTAAAGAAATACTTCCTAACATCCCTATGACTCATCTGGGTTTTCAGCTTTCAATTGTGTCCCCTTGTTTCTGTATCCCATCTCTGAAACATTCGATCCTTGTCCACCTTGTCAATGCCTCTTAGTATTTTATACGTTGTTATCATGTCCCCTCTATCCCTCCTATTCTCTAGTGTCATCAGGTTGAGTTCCCTTAACCTCTTCTCATAAGATATACCCCTCAGTGTAAAATTTTGCACTTTGTCCAATTTCGTGACGTGTTTGACTAAGTGAGGGTTCCATACTGGCGCTGCATATTCCAGTATAGGCCTTACGTACACTGTGCACAATGTCGTGAATGACTCCTTACTCAGATGTCTAAACGCCAATCTCAGGTTTGCCAGTCTCCCATATGCTGCAGCAGTTATTTGATTGATGTGTACCTCAGGGGACATGTTCGTTATAATGCTTACCCCAAGATCATTTTCTTAAATTGACGTTTTCAGCTGTTGATTTCCTAACCTGTACTCCGTCTGCGGTCTTCTGTGTCCTTCCCCAATCTTCATGACCTTACACTTACTGGGGTTAAACTCCAGGAGCCATTTGTCGGACCATACTTGTAGTTTGTCCAGATCCACTTGTAATCTTAACTGATCCTCGCCCACTTGTATTCTCCTCATCAGTTTCACATCATCAGCGAACAGTGACACTTCTGAATCTATTCCTTCCACCATGTTGTTCACGTATACAAGAAACAGCACGAGGCCTAGGACTGAACCTTGTGGAACCCCACTCGACACATGCGCCCACTCCGACACTTCAGCACGTACCAACACTCGTTGTTTTCTTCCTGTCAGGTATTCCCTGATTCATTGCAGTACTTTCCCCGTTATTCCTGCCTGCTCCTCTAATTTTTGCATCAGTCTCTTGTGTGGTACTGTGTCAAATGCCTTCTTGCAGTCTAAAAAGATGCAATCTACCCATCCCTCTCCCTCCTGTCTTACTTCTGTTACCTTATCGTAGAACTCCAGTAGATTTGTGACACAGGATTTCCCATCTCTGAAGCCGTGCTGACTGTCATGTATGAGCCCAATCTTTTCAATGTGTTCCACCACTTTTCTCCTGATAATCTTTTCCATGACTTTACATACTATACAAGTCAGTGACACTGGTCTGTAGTTTAATGCTGCCTGTCTGTCCCCTTTCTTAAAAATTGGAACTACATGTGCTGTCTTCCACGCCTCAGGCAACTTCCCTGTTCCGATAGATTTACTGAAGATTGCTGCTAATGGCGCACACAGTTCCTCTGCTCCCTCTCTCAGTATCCATGGAGATATGTTATTTGGGCCCACCGCGTTTGAGGTATCGAGTTCGTCTAGCAGTTTCTTCACCTCTACCTTGGTTATGTGTATTGTGTCCAGCGCCTGCTGGTGCACCCTCCCTCTACAGTTTGCTGGCAGTATTCCTGACTCTATTGTGAATACTTCTCTAAATCTTTTGTTTATTTCATCACATACTTCTTGGTCACTCTTCGTGAGATCCCCTCCTTTCCTCAGCCTGATTACCTGGTCCTTGACTGTTGTTTTTCTCCTAATGTGACTGTATAACAACTATGGTTCAGATTTGGCTTTGATGCTATGTCGTTCTCGTATTGTCTCTGGACCTCTCTTCTTATCCTTGCATATTCATTTCTGGTTCTTCTGCTCAGCTCCTTGTTTTCTTGAGTCCTTTGCCTTCTATACCTTTTCCATGCTCTCGTACACTTGGCTTTGGCCTCTTTACACCTCCAATTAAACCATGGGCTCACTCTGGTCTTACCATTTTTTCTGTTGCCCTGCACTTAGTGGTCACTATTTCCATTATTTCATTTACTGTCTTTCCATCTAGTTCTCTTTCCCACTGCACTTCATGCAGGAAACTTCTCATTCCTATGTCTTCCCCTTTTTTGAAGTTTTGTTCTCGTGCTGCTGCATTCTCCACTGTTAACTCTACAATATATTCAAAACTCAGGACATCATGACCACTAGCGCCAACGGGTCTTTCGTGATGATATCCCTTATGTCTGAACTATTCAAGGTGAATATGAGATCCAGCCTTGCTGCAACATCCTCTCCTCTCTCTCTGGTTGTATCCCTAACATGTTGGTGCATGAAGTTCTCGAATACAATGTCCAACATCTTAGTCCTCCATGTTTCTGGTCCCCCATGTGGCTCTAGATTTTCCCAGTCAATCTCTTTATGATTGAAATCCCCAATTATAAGCAATTTTGTCCTACCCATATGAGCCCTCCTGGCCACTTCAGCTAGTGTATCCACCATTGCCCTATTGTCCACATCGTACTCTTCTCTTGTTCTCCTGCTGTTAAGTGGTGGGTTATACATCACAGCTATCATCACCTTTGGACCACCAGTCTGAAGTGTTCCTAAAATAAAGTCGTCTGTTTCCCTTCTTTCCATTCCTCCTATCTCCTCAAAACTTCACTGTTTTTTTTTATGAGCAATGCTACTCCTCCCCCTCCTCTGTTTTCTCTGTCTTTCCTCATAATCTGATATCCAGGTGAAAAAATTCCATCTGTTATCACCCCTGTAAGTTTTGTCTCTGTTAGTGCTATGATGTCATGTGATGTATCAATGATGCGTTCTTGCCACTCTTCACTCTTAATTGCTATTCCATCTGCATTGGTGTACCATACCTTTAGCTTCCTTTCCATTACTGTATTTTGGGAGATGGAAGAGGATGGTGCAGGCCGGGAGGGTGGGAGGCAGGGTACAATATTATGGGAGGCTGCTGTAATTGTGGAATTAGTGCTTAGGGGAATGGTGGCTATGGAGTGAGGTTCGTTTCTGTTTACTGTGTTTAGTTGATATGTGGTGACAGGGGTTGAGAGGTTTCTGTAAGAATTTGTGTTTAATGTTCCCCCAAAGGCTGAGCTTTCCTGTCTGTCATTGCCTGTCCTGTCTCTCTTTCCTTCCACTGGTTTTGTCTTGCTCTCACTTTCAGTTGTTCCCTTTCCTTTCGTGTTCTGTCTCGATTGAGGAACACCTTTTGATAATCTGGAGAATCCTTTAACAGTTGTGTCTGTTGTCGTATCCTGATCCGTACCACATCTGTCTTGAATGTCAATCTGATTGGTTGATTTTTTTTCCTCGAATACCCCCCAAGTCTGTGAAAATTTTCTACCTGAGACATGTCCCTTTCTCCTGTTATTGCAATGATATTCTTAATCTCTGTTTTCTCCCAATGCTTTCTTTCATCATAGGTCTGCCCTTCAGCCTCCTGAAGCCCATGAATAATTATTGACCTCTATTTCTCCTCTTCCCATTTCTTTTCCCTCTGTATCTCTGGATCTGATTTAAGCATCTCCTTTGCTGTTTCCCTAATCATCTCCCAGACACCATGATGGCCTGATATTACTGCTGCAAAAGACTGCTTAGCTCCATCCCCTCCTTCAGTCCCCTCGCTGCCTGCTGATGTTCTCATTTCAGTCATCTTGCTCCTTTTGGACCTCATCTTTAGATCCTGCTTCAGCACATCCATTTCTTCCTCCAGTCTCTGTATCTTTGCCTCAGCTACTACAGCTCGTGATTCTCACTTCTTGTTCTCTGCAGATATTTGCTCTAACATGCTATTGAAAAGCTCGTTTAACCTTTTCTCCCATTGTTGTTCCATTTTGTTCTTGAGCCGTTCTACCCATTCTTCCTTTTCCGACCAGCCATCATCGGTTCCCTTGCCTTTACGTCCTCCCTTTTGAGATCCCATTTTGTTTTTATCTTGTTGGGATGTTCTAGCTATTTCAGCTTATCGTAAAAATGTGTGTGTGTGGTGGGGGGATTTATGAGCTAATGTGTTAGGTTAGGCTTGTGTGTGTGTGTGTGTACTCACCTAATTGTGGTTGCAGGGGTCGAGACTCAGCTCCTGGCCCCGCCTCTTCACTGTGTGTGTGTTTGTGTGTGTGTGTATGTGTGTGTATGTTTACCTATGCTCGGCGTCCCGTCTTCTTTATTAGTTTTCCCATGTTAACCTTCCTATGGTGTAGAAATATGCGTAGTTGAATGAATCTTACTGTGGCTAGCTGGCCCAGTGGCTAACACGTCGGTCTGGAGTTTTGTAACTCTCTGATCGAGGGTTCTAACCCCACCCATGGTATGGTTTGTTTGCAATCGTGTCATTACGATTTCGTGAGTCATTCAACTATTCTATTTGTAAGGTAATATTTTCTGCAAAGTGCCGGGGGGCTCGAGCCTTCCAATGGTCCCGGTAAATGGTACAACTTGTGGTAGGGGAGACTCAGAGAGTTGTGGGAACGATGGTACAATGTTTCCTTGATGTGGTAAGAACCAGTCTTCAAAAAGAAAGTAAAGAATCAAAAAAAGAAGAAGAGACACATTGATTAAACGAAAAATCCCTTTGAATCCCTATGAAGAAGTTAAGAACTGGCAGGGAAAAAAATAACATTTATTCAGATGAAACTAAGAACATTTGCTAAAATGAGCTAAGAATATGAAAAACCTGGAAGGCTACGAGGGTTTACAAATTAAAGAAAAATTTTAGGGAGGATAGTATGAAAATCTAAGACTTGATAAACATTACAAACATTGTAAACATTGTAAACATTGTAAACAGGTCAGTTTTTGAGGAGAGAAGAGAGAAAAAATGTTTGTCAGAGCGAGAGTGCCATCCCGAGCTAGTAATGGCTTCTCAAAGAAACAAACACAGGATAGAGAACAAACAAATGTTAAAATATAAAAAAAATAATGAAATAAGTACATTTGTAAATCTTTTGAATATTAAAATAGATAAAATACATTATGAAAAAAATTGCTAGAAGTAAAGGATAAAATAAATAAAAACTTTTACATAGCGTATCTGAAAATAAACTAAAGAGAGCATATTGAAAGTCAGGTTTTATTAATGGGAATTAGACAGTGAGGGGGAAGAAACTGAGCGGAAAGAGAGGAGGAATAAAAGGTGGAGGAGGAACAATAATGATAAAAGAAACAATACCTGCTATGAAAATCGAAAAACAAAACACAGAGATGTTGAAATTTTAGAGATACAAATCCCCATTAAAAATTAGAAATACTTATAACTTAATATAACTAACCCAGCATTTAATAATACTGAAGAGAGGGAAGAACCTAATAACATAATAAACGAGGGACACAGACGTGGCTAAACACGACTGAAAATAAAAATTTTCAGAATTAAATAAATATTTTCTGCATCTTGTGAGGCAGAAACTCCAGATAAATGGTCAAGAGAATTCGTAATTGTAATGTTAATGTTAAAACATTAATATATTAACTTGTTACTAGAGTAAGAACACAACACAGGTTAATATTAACTTGTTATTAGTGTAAGAACACAACACAGGTTAATATTAACTTGTTACTAGTGTAAGAGCACAACACAGGTTAATATTAACTTGGTACTAGTGTAAGAGCACAACACAGGTTAATATTAACTTGTTACTAGAGTAAGAACACAACACAGGTTAATATTAACTTGTTACTAGTGTAAGAACAAAACACAGGTTAATATTAACTTGTTACTAGTGTAAGAACACAACACAGGTTAATATTAACTTGTTACTAGTGTAAGAACACAACACAGGTTAATATTAACTTGTTACTAGTGTAAGAACACAACACAGGTTAATATTAACTTGTTACTAGTGTAAGAACACAACACAGGTTAATATTAACTTGTTACTAGTGTAAGAACATAACACAGGTTAATATTAACTTGTTATTAGTGTAAGAACACAATTCAGGTTAATATTAACTTCTTACTAGTGTAAAAACACAACACAGGTAAATATTAACTTTTTACTAGTGTAAGAACACAACATAGGTTAATATTAACTTGTTATTAGTGTAAGAACACAACACAGGTTAATATTAACTTGTTACTAGTGTAAGAAGACAACAAAGGTTAATATTAACTTGTTACTAGTGTAAGAACACAACACAGGTTAATATTAACTTGTTACTAGTGTAAGAAGACAACAAAGGTTAATATTAACTTGTTACTAGTGTAAGAACACAACACAGGTTAATAATAACTTGTTACTAGTGTAAGAACACAACACAGGTTAATATTAACTTGTTACTAGTGTAAGAACACAACACAGGTTAATATTAACTTGTTACTAGTGTAAGAACACAACACAGGTTAATATTAACTTGTTACTAGTGTAAGAGCACAACACAGGTTAATATTAACTTGTTACTAGAGTAAGAACACATCACAGGTTAATATTAACTTGTTACTAGTGTAAGAACACAACACAGGTTAAGATTAACTTGTTACTAGTGTAAGAAGACAACAAAGGTTAAGATTAACTTGTTACTAGTGCAAGAACACAACACAGGTTAATATTAACTTGTTACTAGTGTAAGAAGACAACAAAGGTTAAGATTAACTTGTTACTAGTGTAAGAACACAACACAGGTTAATATTAACTTGTTACTAGTGTAAGAACACAACACAGGTTAATATTAACTTGTTACTAGTGTAAGAACACAACACAGGTTAATATTAACTTGTTACTAGTGTAAGAACACAACACAGGTTAATATTAACTTGTTACTAGTGTAAGAACACAACACAGGTTAATATTAACTTGTTACTAGTGTAAGAACACAACACAGGTTAATATTAACTTGTTACTAGTGTAAGAACACAACACAGGTTAATATTAACTTGTTACTAGTGTAAGAACACAACACAGGTTAATATTAACTTGTTACTAGTGTAAGAACACAACACAGGTTAATATTAACTTGTTACTAGTGTAAGAACACAACACAGGTTAATATTAACTTGTTACTAGTGTAAGAACACAACACAGGTTAATATTAACTTGTTACTAGTGTAAAAACACTACACAGGTTAATGTTAACTTGTTACTAGTGTAAGAACACAACACAGGTTAATATTAACTTGTTACTAGTGTAAAAACACTACACAGGTTAATATTAACTTGTTACTAGTGTAAAAACACTACACAGGTTAATGTTAACTTATTACTAGTGTAAGAACACAATTCAGGTTAATATTAACTTGTTACTAGTGTAAAAACACTACACAGGTTAATGTTAACTTATTACTAGTGTAAGAACACAACACAGGTTAATATTAACTTGTTATTAGCGTAAGAACACAACACAGGTTAATATTAACTTGTTACTAGTGTAAGAACACAACACAGGTTAATATTAACTTTTTACTAGTGTTCGAACACAACACAGGTTAATATTAACTTGTTACTAGTGTAAGAACACAACACAGGTTAATATTAACTTGTTACTAGTGTAAGAACACAACACAGGTTAATATTAACTTTTTACTAGTGTTCGAACACAACACAGGTTAATATTAACTTGTTACTAGTGTAAGAACACAACACAGGTTAATATTAACTTGTTACTAGTGTAAGAACACAACACAGGTTAATATTAACTTGTTACTAGTGTAAGAACACAACACAGGTTAATATTAACTTTTTACTAGTGTTCGAACACAACACAGGTTAATATTAACTTGTTACTAGTGTAAGAACACAACACAGGTTAATGTTAACTTGTTACTAGTGTAAGAACACAATTCAGGTTAACATTAACTTGTTACTAGTGTAAGAACACAACACAGGTTAATATTAACATGTTACTAGTGCAAGAACACAACACAGGTTAATATTAACTTGTTACTACTGTAAGAACACAACACAGGTTAATATTAACTTGTTACTAGTGTAAGAACACAACACAGGTTAATATTAACTTGTTACTAGTGTAAGAACACAACACAGGTTAATATTAACTTGTTACTAGTGGAATAACACAACACAGGTTAATATTAACTTGTTACTAGTGTAAGAACACAACACAGGTTAATATTAACTTGTTATTAGTGTAAGAACACAACACAGGTTAATGTTAACTTGTTACTAGTGTAAGAACACAACACAGGTTAACATTAACTTGCTATTAGTGTAAGAACACAATTCAGGTTAATATTAACTTGTTACTAGTGTAAGAACACAACACAGGTTAATATTAACTTGTTACTAGTGTAAGAACACAACACAGGTTAATATTAACTTGTTATTAGTGTAAGAACACAGTACAGATTAATATTAACTTGTTACTAGTGTAAGAACACAACACAGGTTAATATTAACTTGTTACTAATGTAAGAACACAACACAGGTTAATATTAACCTGTTACTACTGTAAGAACACAACACAGACTAATATTAACTTGTTATTAGTGTAAGAACACAACACAGGTTAATATTAACTTGTTACTAGTGTAAGAACACAACACAGACTAATATTAACTTGTTATTAGTGTAAGAACACAACACAGGTTAATATTAACTTGTTACTAGTGTAAGAACACAACACAGGTTAATATTAACTTGTTATTAGTGTAAGAACACAACACAGGTTAATATTAACTTGTTACTAGTGCAAGAACACAACACAGGTTAATATTAACTTGTTACTAGTGAAAGAGAACAACACAGGTTAATATTAACTTGTTACTAGTGTAAGAACATAACACAGGTTAATATTAACTTGTTATTAGTGTAAGAACACAATTCAGGTTAATATTAACTTCTTACTAGTGTAAAAACACAACACAGGTTAATATTAACTTTTTACTAGTGTAAGAACACAACATAGGTTAATATTAACTTGTTATTAGTGTAAGAACACAACACAGGTTAATATTAACTTGTTACTAGTGTAAGAACACAACACAGGTTAATATTAACTTGTTACTAGTGTAAGAACACAACACAGGTTAATATTACTTTGTTACAAGTGTAAGAACACAACACAGGTTAATATTAACTTGTTACTAGTATAAGAACACAACACAAGTTAATATTAGCTTGTTTCTAGTGTAAGAACAACACAGGTTAATATTAACTTGTTACTAGTATAAGAACACAACACAAGTTAATATTAGCTTGTTTCTAGTGTAAGAACAACACAGGTTAATATTAACTTGTTACTAGTGTAAGAACACAACACAGGTTAATATTAACTTGTTACTAGTGTAAGAACACAACACAGGTTAATATTAACTTGTTACTAGTGTAAGAACACAACACAGGTTAATATTAACTTGTTACTAGTGTAAGAACACAACACAGGTTAATATTAACTTGTTACTAGAGTAAGAACACAACACAGGTTAATATTAACTTGTTACTAGTGTAAGAACACAACACAGGTTAATATTAACTTGTTACTAGAGTAAGAACACAACGCAGGTTAATATTAACTTGTTACTAGTGTAAGAACACAACACAGGTTAATATTAACTTGTTACTAGTGTAAGAACACAACACAGGTTAATATTAACTTGTTACTAGTGTAAGAACACAACACAGGTTAATATTAACTTATTACTAGTGAAAGAGAACAACACAGGTTAATATTAACTTGTTACTAGTGTAAGAACACAACGCAGGTTAATATTAACTTGTTAATTGTGAAAGTACACAACATAGGTTAAGATTAACTTGTTACTAATGTAAGAACACAACACAGGTTAATATTAACTTATTACTAGTGAAAGAGAACAACACAGGTTAATATTAACTTGTTACTAGTGTAAGAACACAACACAGGTTAATATTAACTTGTTACTAGTGTAAGAACACAACACAGGTTAATATTAACTTATTACTAGTGAAAGAGAACAACACAGGTTAATATTAACTTGTTACTAGTGTAAGAACACAACACAGGTTAATATTAACTTGCTATTAGTGTAAGAACACAACACAGGTTAATATTAACTTGTTACTAGTGTAAGAACACAACACAGGTTAATATTAACTTATTACTAGTGAAAGAGAACAACACAGGTTAATATTAACTTGTTACTAGTGTAAGAACACAACACAGGTTAATATTAACTTGTTACTAGTGTAAGAACACAACACAGGTTAATATTAACTTGTTACTAGTGTAAGAACACAACACAGGTTAATATTAACTTGCTACTAGTGTAAGAACACAACAGAGGTTAATATTAACTTGTTACTAGTGTAAGAACACAACACAGGTTAATATTAACTTGCTATTAGTGTAAGAACACAACACAGGTTAATATTAACTTGCTACTAGTGTAAGAACACAACAGAGGTTAATATTAACTTGTTATTAGTGTAAGAACACAACACAGGTTAATATTAACTTGTTACTTGTGTAAGAACACAACACAGGTTAATATTAACTTGCTACTAGTGTAAGAACACAACACAGGTTAATATTAACTTGGTACAAGTGTAAGAACACAACACAGGTTAATATTAACTTGTTACTAGTGTAAGAACACAACACAGGTTAATATTAACTTGGTACAAGTGTAAGAACACAACACAGGTTAATATTAACTTGTTACTAGTGTAAGAACACAACACAGGTTAATATTAACTTGTTACTAGTGTAAGAACACAACACAGGTTAATATTAACTTGTTTCTAGTGTAAGAACACAACACAGGTTAATATTAACTTGGTACAAGTGTAAGAACACAACACAGGTTAATATTAACTTGTTACTAGTGTAAGAACACAACACAGGTTAATATTAACTTGTTACTAGTGTAAGAACACAACACAGGTTAATATTAACTTGTTTCTAGTGTAAGAACACAACACAGGTTAATATTAACTTGTTACTAGTGTAAGAACACAACACAGGTCAATATTAATTTGATACTAGTGTAAGAACGCAACACAGGTCAATATTAATTTGATACTAGTGTAAGAACGCAACACAGGTTAATATTAACTTGTTACTTGTGAAAGAACATAAGAACGAAGGAACACTGCAGAAGGCCTACTGGCCCATGCGAGGCAGGTCCAAGTCTCCTGCCGGATTAAGCCAATGCACCCAACTTAGTCAGGTCAGGTCAGATTGACTTAAGGGAGGAACACGGCAACCGACCTGGTAGCACAAGCTATCAGGTCTAACTCACACCCACCCACATCCACTCATGTATTTATCCAACCTATTTTTAAAGCTACACAACGTTCTGGCCTCTATAACGGTACTTGGGAGTTTGTTCCACTCATCCACAACTCTATTACCAAACCAGTACTTTCCTATATCCTTCCTGAATCTGAATTTTTCCAACTTAAAACCATTGCTGCGAGTCCTGTCTAGGCTAGATATTTTCAGCACACTATTTACATCCCCTTTATTTATTCCTGTCTTCCATTTATACACCTCAATCATATCCCCCCTAATTCTACGTCTTTCTAGAGAGTGCAGTTTCAGGGCCCTTAGTCTATCCTCATAGGGAAGGTTTCTTAACACAGGGTAATATTAACTTGTTACTAGTGTAAGAACACAACACAGATTAATATTAACTTGTTACTAGTGTAAGAAGACAACGCAGGTTAATATTAACTTGTTACTAGTAACAGAAGACAATACTAGTAAGAGAAGATAACACTAGTGAAACAACACTACTAAGAAAACACTAGTAAAAACACTAGTAAGAAAACACTAGTAAAAACACTAGTAAGACAAAACTAGAAAGACAACACTAGTAAGAAAACACTAGTAAGACAACACTAGTAAGACCACACTAATAAGGCAACACTAATAAGACAACACTAGTCAAAGAAGACAACACTAGTAAGAGAAGGCAACACTAGTAAACAACACTAGTAAGACAACACTGGTAAGGCAACACTAGTAAGAGAAGACAACACTGGTAAGACAACACTAGTAGGAGACGACGACACTAGTTAGAGAAGACACTAGTAAGACAGCACTGCTAAGACAACACTACTAAGACATCTCTAGTAAGACAGCACTAGTAAGACAACACTAGTAAGAGACAACACTAGTAAGGGAAGACAACACTAGTAAGATAAGACACTAGTAAGACAACACTAGTAAGAAAAGACAACACCAATAAGAAAAGACACTAGTAAGAAAACGCTAGTAAGAGAAGACACTAGTACGACATCTAAGACATCTCTAGTAAGACAGCACTAGTAAGACAACACTAGTAAGAGAAGACAACACTAGTAAGAGAAGACAACACTAGTAAGAGAAGACAACACAAGTAAGAAAAGACAACACTAGTAAGGGAAGACACTAGTAAGACAACACTAGTAAGAGAAGTCAACACTAGTAAGAGAAGACAACACTAGAAAGAGAGGACACTAGTAAGACAACACTAGTAAGAGAATACAACACTAGTAAGAGAAGACAACACTAGTAAGTGAAGACAACACTTGCAAGAGAAGACAACATTAGTAAGAGAAGATAGCACTAGAAAGAGAAGACAACACTAGTAAGAGAAGACAACACTAGAAAGAGAAGATACTAGTAAGACAACACTAGTAAGAGAAGACAACAGTAGTAAGAGAAGACAACACTAGAAAGAGAAGACACTAGTAAGACAACACTAGTAAGAGAAGACAACACTAGTAAGAGAAGACAACACTAGTAAGAGAAGACAACACTAGTAAGAGAAGACAACACTAGTAAGAGAAGACAACACTAGTAAGAGAAGACAACACTAGCAAGAGAGGACTACACTAGTAAGAGAAGACACTTGAAAGACAACACTATTAAGAGAAGACACTAGTAAGACAACACTAGTAAGAAAGACACTAGTAAGACAACACTAGTAAGAGAAGACACTAGTAAGACAGCACTAGTAAGAGAAGACAACACTAGTAAGAGAAGACACTAGTAAGACACCACTAGTAAGAGAAGACAACAATAGTAAGAGAAGACAACACTAGTAAGAGAAGACACTAGTAAGACAGCACTAGTAAGAGAAGACAACACTAATAAGACAACACTAGTAAGAGAAATCACTAGTAAGACAACACTGGTAAGAGAAGACAACACTAGTAAGAGAAGACACTAGTAAGACAACACTAGTAAGAGAAGACAACACTAGTAAGAGAAGACACTAGTAAGACAGCACTAGTAAGAGAAGACAACACTAGTAAGAGAAGACACTAGTAAGACAACACTAGTAAAAGAAGACAACACTAGTAAGAGAAGACAACACTAGTAAGATAACACTAGTAAGAGAAGACAACACTAGTAAGAGAAGACTACACTAGTAAGAGAAGACGCTAGTAAGACAACACAAGTAAGAGAAGACAATAGTAAGGCAACAATAGTAAGAGAAGACAACACTAGTAAGAGAAGACACTAGTAAGACAGCACTAGTAAGAGAAAAGAACACTAGTAAGAGAAGACACTAGTAAGACAATAATAAGAGAAGACAACACTAGTAAGAGAAAACAACACTGGTAAGACAACACTAGTAAGAGAAGACACTAGTAAAACAACACTAGAAAGAGAAGACAACACTAGTAAGACAACACTAGTAAGATAAGACAACACTAGTAAGAGAAGACTACACTAGTAAGAGAAGACACTAGTAAGACAACACTAGTAAGAGAAGACACTAGTAAGACAACACTAATAAGAGAAGACACTAGTAAGACAACACTAGTAAGAGAAGACACTAGTAAGGCAACACTAGAAAGAGAAGACAACACTAGTAAGAGAAGACAACACTAGTAAGAGAAGACAACACTAATAAGAGAAGACAACACTAGTAAGAGAAGACACTGATAAGACAGCACTAGTAAGAGAAGACAACGCTAGTAAGAGTAGACACTGGTAAGACAGCACTAGTAAGAGAAGACACTAGTAAGACAACGCTAGTAAGAGAAGACAACACTAGTAAGAGAAGACACTGGTAAGACAACACTAGTAAGAGAAGACAACACTAGTAAGAGAAGACACTGGTAAGACAACACTAGTAAGAGAAGGCAACACTAGTAAGAGAAGACACTAGTAAGACAACACTAGTAAGAGAAGTCTACACTATTAAGAGAAGACACTAGTAAGACAACACTAGAAAGAGAAGACAACACTAGTAAGAGAAGACAACACTAGTAAGAGAAGACAACACTAGTAAGAGAAGGCAACACTAGTAAGAGAAGACAACACTAGTAAGAGAAGACAACACTAGTAAGAGAAGACACTGGTAAGACAGCACTAGTAAGAGAAGACAACACTAGTAAGAGAAGACACTGGTAAGACAGCACTAGTAAGAGAAGACTACACTAGTAAGAGAAGACACTAGTAAGACAACACTAGTAAGAGAAGACAACACTAGTAAGAGAAGACACTGGTAAGACAACACTAGTAAGAGAAGACAACACTAGTAAGAGAAGACACTGGTAAGACAACACTAGTAAGCGAAGACAACACTAGTAAGAGAAGACACTAGTAAGACAACACTAGTAAGAGAAGTCTACACTATTAAGAGAAGACAACACTAGTAAGAGAAGACACTAGTAAGACAACACCTGTAAGGTAAGACAGCACTAGTAAGAGAAGACACTAGTAAGACAACACTTGTAAGGTAAGACAGCACTAGTAAGAGAAGACACTGGTAAGACAGCACTAGTTAGAGAAGACTACACTATTAAGAGAAGACACTAGTAAGACAACATTAGTAAGAGAAGACAACACTAGTAAGAGAAGACACTGGTAAGACAGCACTAGTAAGAGAAGACTACACTAGTAAGAGAAGACACTAGTAAGACAACACTAGTAAGAGAAGACAACACTAGTAAGAGAAGACACTGGTAAGACAACACTAGTAAGAGAAGACAACACTAGTAAGAGAAGACACTGGTAAGACAACACTAGTAAGAGAAGACAACACTAGTAAGAGAAGACACTAGTAAGACAACACTAGTAAGGTAAGACAACACTAGTAAGAGAAGACAACACTATTAAGAGAAGACACTAGTAAGACAACACTAGTAAGGTAAGACAGCACTAGTAAGAGAAGACACTGGTAAGACAGCACTAGTTAGAGAAGACTACACTATTAAGAGAAGACACTAGTAAGACAACACTAGTAAGAGAAGACAACACTAGTAAGAGAAGACACTAGTAAGACAACACTAGTAAGAGAAGTCTACACTATTAAGAGAAGACACTAGTAAGACAACACTAGTAAGGTAAGACAGCACTAGTAAGAGAAGACTACACTAGTAAGAGAAGACACTAGTAAGACAACACTAGTAAGAGAAGACAACACTAGTAAGAGAAGACACTGGTAAGACAGCACTAGTAAGAGAAGACAACACTAGTAAGAGAAGACAACACTAGTAAGAGAAGACAACACTAGTAAGAGAAGACAACACTAGTAAGAGAAGACAACACTAGTAAGAGAAGACAACACTAGTAAGAGAAGACAACACTAGTAAGAGAAGACAACACTAGTAAGAGAAGACAACACTAGTAAGAGAAGACACTGGTAAGACAGCACTAGTAAGAGAAGACACTGGTAAGACAGCACTAGTAAGAGAAGACTACACTAGTAAGAGAAGACTACACTAGTAAGAGAAGACACTAGTAAGACAACGCTAGTAAGAGAAGACAACACTAGTAAGAGAAAACACTTTTAAGAGAACACTAGTAAGAGAAGATAACATTAGTAAGAGAAGACACTGGTAAGACAGCACTAGTAAGAGAAGACTACACTAGTAAGAGAAGACTACACTATTAAGAGAAGACACTAGTAAGACAGCACTAGTAAGAGAAGACACTAGTAAGACAACACTAGTAAGGTATGACAGCACTAGTAAGAGAAGACTACACTAGTAAGAGAAGACTACACTAGTAAGACAACACTAGTAAGATAAGACAGCACTAGTAAGAGAAGACTACACTAGTAAGAGAAGACTACACTATTAAGAGAAGACACTAGTAAGACAGCACTAGTAAGAGAAGACACTAGTAAGACAACACTAGTAAGGTATGACAGCACTAGTAAGAGAAGACTACACTAGTAAGAGAAGACACTAGTAAGACAACACTAGTAAGGTATGACAGCACTAGTAAGAGAAGACTACACTAGTAAGAGAAGACTACACTAGTAAGACAACATTAGTAAGGTAAGACAGCACTAGTAAGAGAAGACAAGAGGATAATACTAGACGTCCTAGAGTTGTGGTTCGTACGTTGGATTGCGTGTAGCTAGCAGTAACAGCTTGGCTGATCAGGCCCTGATGCACCATGAGGCTTGGTCACAGACCGGGCCGCTGGTAAACTCCAAGTAAACGATATAACTGAAGTTGGAAGAAGTGTTAGTTAACTATTATAAATAATAACATTGTTTAATGTGACTTAGCAAATGTTAAATAAAGAAAACAGGAACATCTTAATTTTAAGAAAGTTAAATGTAATATATTACTAAGATTTTAGATCAAGTAATTGAAATATATTTCATGGACAGATGTAAAGAATTATGTAATAATGTTATTAAAATGTAATCAAAGAGTTTCTTACAAAAAAGTAATACAAGAAATAATAATAATAATAATAATAATAATAATAATAACTATAATAATAACTATAATAATAATAATAATAATAATAATAATAATAATAATAAAAATAATAATAATAATAATAAAACTATAATAATAATAATAATAATAATAATAATAACTATAACAATAATAATAATAATAACTATAACAATAATAATAATAATAATAATAATAACTATAATAATAATAATAATAACTATAATAATAATAATAATAATTATAATAATAATAATAATAATAATAATAATAATAATAATAACTATAATAATAATAATAATAACTATAATAATAATAATAATAATAATAATAATAATAATAATAATAATAATAATAACTATAATAATAATAATAATAACTATAATAATAATAATAATAATAATAATAATAATAATAATAATAATAATAACTATAATAATAATAATAATAATAATAATAATAACTATAATAATAATAATAATAATAATAATAATAATAATAATAATAATAATAATAATAATAATAATAACAAAGAAGAATCTTAGCAGAGATTCTAATAAGTTAGAAATTATTATAAAAATATGAGAATTAATGAAACTGTAAGAAAGAGTTGATAAGAAGAAAGTTGAAGTATATGTTTGATTTATTTTGTAAAAATTAATCTAGATGTTAAAGACAAAATACGAAGAATAAAAACAATATCAAATTTGTTGACGATGAGGAAGAAATATGACAGAAATTAGACGGAAAAAATTTTAGTGTTTTCAAAAGTTATTTTAAATATAAAAGATTTAAATATTAGAGATGTGAAATATATCAGACTGAACTGAAGAGGAATTACAGAAATTACTTGTAGATACTGAGAAGAAAATGATGAATATGACCAGACTGGATATCACACTGGGTTACAACACAATCTGCAGAAGAGTTCTGCTGACCACTTTGGGATTACCATTTAAGACGATAAATTGGAAGACAGCTTGAAAATAATAAAAGATGGGTCTGTATTTAAAAAAAAATGAGGAAAGTATTTTGAAAACATTGTAAATAGTAAAAAATGGTTATAAATGACCATAATTTTTAAAGGGGTGGACCGGTAAGCCAGCGGAAGGCCTCGGTGATATGACCAAAAGCTCCAAAGGCGGGTCATCATCTGACTAAGACCCGCGTCAGGAAACATTTGTCCTGTTTCCTGACGAACCTTACCTAACCTAATTGTAAATAGTCATTAGGGAAAAGTTCATAAGGGCATGGGGCTAGAGTCAAGGGGCTGGGGGCTGAGTGTTTGTGGGCTGGGAGTTAGAGCCTGGGGTCTGGGGGAGCAGTTAAGTGCTGGCGGGGGAGAGAGGAAGATTAGATTTCGGGCAAATTGCCCTTGATTCGGGCCAGATGGAAAGAATAAAATTATTTTTGGAAAAGAGAAAATTTTTGCTAAACAATTACGTACATGCAGGTAAATATTACATATCTGATGCCTGCAGCACTTTCCATTATACTAGACTGCTGCATCAGGCCTCTCTGGTGGGTGCTTAAATAACAATTACTTAGCGGGAGTGAAAAACAGTTACCGGCCCCAGCTCTTACCACAAGAATTAGATCAGTGTGTTGCAGTGTAGGAACACTAGTAACTTCTCCAGTCTGGCCACTTATTTCTGTGCTCTTTCAGGTTCCGGAAATAAGTATTACAGTTACATTCATCCTCACTAGAATCCATTTCCAGCTGAAAGCTGGAAATATATTATTATGTTTGATATATGTTTTTTTTAATAGCCTGCGTGACCTTGATCTTAGAGTGGTAGTGCAGTCTTGATTAAGTTTTACTTACTGGTTAAGTCTATTAACTACATAGAGTTACTAAGACTACATGTTAATGGTTCACCATTTGTCAAGAACATTTTAAGGGATTAAAATAATCCCTCAGTATATACACACTGCATGATATACATCTCTCCTCGTATATATATAGTTTGTTATTTATTAACTGGTTTGTCAATGAGATTTAAAGCCTGTCGACTACACGATTGTCATTAAGACAGAAACACCTATTACCACCGGAAAAGGAAACTTTAATACCTAAAATAGTGGTGACAGCAAACTCTCCGTGAATATACACTGAGAATCAGACACTCCTTGGTTTTTATATTCAAGTGGTTTAAGGCGTCCTGTAGTATCCCCGACCACGAATGTGCTGACACCAAGTGGCAGCCCCAGGGTACTTACTGGGGCCCTGGTGTTTGTAGCATGGTGGTCAAACGGTTTAAGGCGTGGGGAGGTTAACTTGGTTCCTAGCAGCCGAGCTAAATGATCCAGGTTAGATTCTCGGAATATGGAATATAGAGGGTGGTAGGAGAAGAAAATATTCAAACAGCTCCAGGGAGAACTTCGAATTTTCCCTGAAGTAAGTTTATTCTTTTCTCTGAGGATGTGGGTGCTCAGTCCAGTTCCAGAGATGGTACCTCCCTAGCTACCATGAGGCAGGCCAAAGTAGCATGGGTTCGAGTCCTTGGCTAGTGCAGTGTTGTTATTGATCAATACCACTCGTTCGTGGTCACAATAATATAAAATACTGCTCGTTGTACTAGTACACCAAACAGGGACTAGAATGAAATTAGCCTAGAGTCATCCACACCATCGTGTGTCCTTAGGTAGCGAGTACAACATTCAGTTCCGCTGGATGAGCTACTCTTAAGGACCGTATGGTCCAGTGGATTAAGGCGTCATGTATTTTCGACCAACATGAGGCAGGCCAAAGCAGCATGGGTTCGAGTCCTTGCCTAGTGCAGTGTTGTTATTAATATATATATATATATATATATATATATATATATATATATATATATATATATATATATATATATGTCGTGCCGAATAGGCAGAACATGCAATCTTGGCTTAAATAGCAACGCTCATCTTGCCATATAGGACAAGCGAAAATTTGTGTATGCAATAATTTCACCATAATCATTCTGAACCTAACGAAAAAAATATATTTCACTGTTTGTTTAGTATTAAATTACTGTAAACAAATCTAAAATATATTTAGTTGGGTTAGGCTAAAATAAATTGTTCTTGTTATAATAAGGTTAGGAAGTTTTCTACGATTCTTTTGGTGCAAAATTATAAATTTTTACCTTAACATTAATGAAACAATGTATCTTTAAACGTATAAGATAAAATTTTAGAAAGGACTTAATTTTAAATGAGTTCTTGCTAATTGACCAGTCTTACATATTAGGCACGATATATATATATATATATATATATATATATATATATATATATATATATATATATATATATATATATATATATATATATATATATATATATTAACAAGTTACAGAAAGCCTAGAGAACAAATGGATTTGTCAGTTAAAAATAGGAGAGGAGAGTTATTAAATGGAGAGGTAGAGGTATTGGGAAGATGGAAGGAATATTTTGAGGAATTGTTAAAAGTTGATGAAGATAGGGAGGCTGTGATTTCATGTATAGGGCAAGGAGGAATAACATCTTGTAGGAGTGAGGAAGAGCCAGTTGTGAGTGTGGGGGAAGTTCGTGAGGCAGTAGGTAAAATGAAAGGGGGTAAGGCAGCCGGGATTGATGGGATAAAGATAGAAATGTTAAAAGCAGGTGGGGATATAGTTTTGGAGTGGTTGGTGCAATTATTTAATAAATGTATGGAAGAGGGTAAGGTACCTAGGGATTGGCAGAGAGCATGCATAGTTCCTTTGTATAAAGGCAAAGGGGATAAAAGAGAGTGCAAAAATTATAGGGGGATAAGTCTGTTGAGTATACCTGGTAAAGTGTATGGTAGAGTTATTATTGAAAGAATTAAGAGTAAGACGGAGAATAGGATAGCAGATGAACAAGGAGGCTTTAGGAAAGGTAGGGGGTGTGTGGACCAGGTGTTTACAGTGAAACATATAAGTGAACAGTATTTAGATAAGGCTAAAAAGGTCTTTGTGGCATTTATGGATTTGGAAAAGGCGTATGACAGGGTGGATAGGGGGGGCAATGTGGCAGATGTTGCAAGTGTATGGTGTAGGAGGTAGGTTACTGAAAGCAGTGAAGAGTTTTTATGAGGATAGTGAGGCTCAAGTTAGAGTATGTAGGAAAGAGGGAAATTTTTTCCCAGTAAAAGTAGGCCTTAGACAAGGATGTGTGATGTCACCGTGGTTGTTTAATATATTTATAGATGGGGTTGTAAGAGAAGTAAATGCGAGGGGCTTGACAAGAGGCGTGGAGTTAAAAGATAAAGAATCACACACAAAGTAGGAGTTGTCACAGCTGCTCTTTGCTGATGACACTGTGCTCTTGGGAGATTCTGAAGAGAAGTTGCAGAGATTGGTGGATGAATTTGGTAGGGTGTGCAAAAGAAGAAAATTAAAGGTGAATACAGGAAAGAGTAAGGTTATGAGGATAACAAAAAGATTAGGTGATGAAAGATTGAATATCAGATTGGAGGGAGAGAGTATGGAGGAGGTGAACGTATTCAGATATTTGGGAGTGGACGTGTCAGCAGATGGGTCTATGAAAGATGAGGTGAATCATAGAATTGATGAGGGAAAAAGAGTGAGTGGTGCACTTAGGAGTCTGTGGAGACAAAGAACTTTGTCCTTGGAGGCAAAGAGGGGAATGTATGAGAGTATAGTTTTACCAACGCTCTTATATGGGTGTGAAGCATGGGTGATGAATGTTGCAGCGAGGAGAAGGCTGGAGGCAGTGGAGATGTCATGTCTGAGGGCAATGTGTGGTGTGAATATAATGCAGAGAATTCGTAGTTTGGAAGTTAGGAGGAGGTGCGGGATTACCAAAACTGTTGTCCACTGGGCTGAGGAAGGGTTGTTGAGGTGGTTTGGACATGTAGAGAGAATGAAGCGAAACAGAATGACTTCAAGAGTGTATCAGTCTAGTGGAAGGAAGGCGGGGTAGGGGTCGGCCTAGGAAAGGTTGGAGGGAGGGGGTAAAGGAGGTTTTGTGTGCGAGGGGCTTGGACTTCCAGCAGGCATGCGTGAGCGTGTTTGATAGGAGTGAATGGAGACAAATGGTTTTTAATACTTGACGTGCTGTTGGAGTGTGAGCAAAGTAACATTTATGAAGGGATTCAGGGAAACCGGCAGGCCGGACTTGAGTCCTGGAGATGGGAAGTACAGTGCCTGCACTCTGAAGGACGGGTGTTAATGTTGCAGTTTAAAAACTGGAGTGTAAAGCACCCTTCTGGCAAGACAGTGATGGAGTGAATGATGGTGAAAGTTTTTCTTTTTCGGGCCACCCTGCCTTGGTGGGAATCGGCCAGTGTGATAAAATATATATATATATATATATAATATATAAACACTGATCTCTGGCTGAAGGAGACTCGAACCTGCGAACCTTAGAACAAGGTACGCAGTGCTATACCAATCTACCCACACTGGACAAGGCAGCCAGCTTTCAGCGAGAAGGCTTACAGCTTTTCATCTCATCCCCTGCATGCATCAGCCTTACTAGAGAATTTTAACATTGCAAGGAATTCGCAAGAGCAGGCGAAATATACACAAACACTGATCTCTGGCTGAAGGAGACTCGAACCTACGAACCTTAGAACAAGGCACGCAGTGCTTTACCAATCTACCCACACTTGTTCTAAGGTTCGAGTCTCCTTCAGCCAGAGATCAGTGTTTGTGTATATTTCTCCTGCTCTTGCGAATTCCTTGCATGCATATATATATATATATATATATATATATATATATATATATATATATATATATATATATATATATATATATATATATATATATATATATATATATATATATATATATATATATATATAATGTCGTGCCGAATAGGCAAAACTGGTCAATTAGCAAGAACTCATTTAAAATTAAGTCCTTTCTAAAAATTTCTCTTATACGTTTGAAGATATTTTTTTCATTTATGTTAATGTAAAAAATTATAATTTTGCACCAAAAGAATCTTAGAAAACTTACCTAACCTTCTTATAACAAGCGTAATTTATTTTAGCCTAATCCAACTAAATATATTTTAAAAACGTTTACAGTAATTTAATACTAAACAAACACAATGAAATATTTTTTTCGTTAGGTTTAGAATGATTTTGGCGAAATTATTGCATACACAAATTTTCGCTTGTCCTATATGGCAAGATGAGCGTTGCTATTTAAGCCAAGATCGCAAGTTCTGCCTATTCGGCACGACATATATGTGTATATATATATATATATATATATATATATATACATATACATATATATACATATATATACATATATATATATACACACATATATATATATATATATATATATATATATATATATATATATAAATAGATAGATAGATTTTTTTCATTAATATATATTTTGCACCAAAAGAATCTTAGAAAACTTACCTACCTTATATATTTATTTTATATATTTTAAGTATATATATATATATATATATATATGAAATTAAAACAACCGTGTGAAAGAATAATGAAATTCCAAGCGCATTCGTGACTACTCACATTATCAAGGAACAATAGAAGTAATGCATCAAAGGAAGGCATATAAAGGGTCTAGCCCACACCTCACTATCACATCCCACAACAAAGCAACACCTGACGCAAGACTCTTAAAAAAGAGAACACTGCAGCAGGCCTGCAGCTGAGGCTACACACTAATGTAGGGTACCAGCTGAGGCTACACACTAACGTAGGATACCAGCTGAGGCTACACACTAATGTAGAGTACCAGCTGAGGGTACACACTAACGTAGGGTACCAGCTGAGGCTACACACTAACGAAGGGTACGCAGCTGAGGCTACACACTAATGTAGGGTACCAGCTGAGGCTACACACTAATGTAGGGTACCAGCTGAGGCTACACACTAACTTCAACAACAAGAACATCATCTGGGATCAGGTAAACTATGCCCTAAATGAATCATGCTGGGAGAATTTATTAAATTACATGGACCCTAACCAATGCCTCGATAAGATCACCCTGCTGGTAGCTGAAGTATGTTCAAGGTATATTCCTATAAGACAAAAGAAAAGAAGAAGTAAACTGGAGAGAGAGAGATGCTCCCTCTACAGAAAAAGACGAAGAATCATTGAGCTCCTCAAGAATGCCAGATTATCTGATACATGGAAGGAAGTGCTAACCAGGGAAGTGGAAAATATTGAGCTGAAGTTAAAGGACTCATACAGGATCCAGGAGAGACAAGAGGAGCTAAAAGCGATTAATGAAATTGAAAGAAATTCGAAATATTTCTTTTCATATGCCAAAAACAAGTCAAAAACCACTTCTAGTATAGGGCCCCTGCTCAGGCAAGACGGATCCTACACAGACGACAACAAAGAAATGAGCGAGATACTGAAATTGCAGTATGACTCAGTGTTCAGCGAGCCACTAACAAGTTTAAAGATAGACAATCCAAACAATTTTTTCATGAATGAGCCTCAAAACCCTGCCAATGTAGGCCAGATTTATGACATAACCCTAACTCCACTTGACTTCGAGAAAGCCATCGACGACATGCCCATGCACTCAACCCCAGGCCCAGACTCGTGGAACTCGGTGTTCCTTAAAAACTGCAAGAAACTTCTCTCACGGGCCCTAAGTATGCTATGGAGAAGGAGCTTAGACACAGGCGAGATTCCACACTCACTGTAAACAACAGATGTAGCCCCACTCCATAAAGGTGGCAGCAAAGCAGTAGCTAAGAACTATAGACCAATGGCTTTAACGTCCCACATCATAAAAATCTTTGAAAGAGTTCTAAGAAGCAGGATAGCAAACCACCTGGACTCCCAAAAATTGCGCAACCCAGGGCAACATGGTTTCAGAGCAGGTCGCTCCTGCCTTTCGCAACTGCTTGACCACTATGATATGGTCCTAGATGCACTGGAAAACAAACAGAATCCAGATATAGTATACACAGACTTTGCAAAAGCCTTTAACAAGTGCAACCATGGTGTAATAGCGCACAAAATGCGTGCTAAAGGGATAACCGGCAAAGTAGGCAGATGGATCTTCAACTTTCTAACCAATCGCACACAAAGAGTAGTGGTAAACGGAGTTAAATCAGATGATGCCATAGTGAAGAGCCCTGTCCCACAAGGCACAGTATTCGCACCTATCCTGTTCCTTATTCTCATATCAGACAGACACATGTAAACCACAGCACTGTATCCTTTTCTGCAGACGATACTAGGATCTGCATGAGAGTGTCATCCATTAAGGACACGGCAAAGCTCCAAGAAGATATAAACCAAGTTTTCCAATGGGCAACAGAGAACAATATGATGTTCAATGAAGACAAATTCCAACTACTCCGTTATGGAAAACTGGAGGAAATAATAACTAGGACTGGGTATACAACAAACTCCAATCACACAATAGAGCGGAAAAGTAATGTGAAGGACATGAGTGTGGTAATGTCGGAAGACCTCACCTTCAAGGACCACAACAATGCCACTATCACATCTGCTAGGAAACTGATAGGATGAATAATGAGAACATTCAAGACAAGAGACGCTAAGCCAATGATGATCCTTTTTAAAACACTTATTCTTTCTAGGCTGGAATACTGCTGTACATTAATATCCCCATTCAAGGCAGGTGAAATTACAGAGCTAGAGAATGTACAGAGAACCTTTACTGCACGTATAAGTTCCATCAAACACCATAATTACTGGGAGTGCCTGGAAGCACCTGACTAGTACTCACCGGAGCGCAGTCGAGAGATATAATCTACACCTGGAAGATTCTGGAGGGAATGGTCCCTAATATGCACACAGCAGTCTCCATACGAAAGCAAAAGACTTGGCAGGTGATGCAACATACCCCCAGTGAAAAGTAGGGGCGTCACTGGTACACTAAGAGAAAACACAATAGGTGTCCGGGGCCCAAGACTGTTCAACAGCCTCCCACCAGCAATAAGGGGCATTACGGGAAAACCCCTGGTTGTCTTCAAGAGGGAGCTGGACAGATACCTAAAGACGGTGCCGGATCAGCCAGGCTGTGGTTCGTACGTTGGATTGCGTGCGGCCAGCAGTAACAGCCTCGTTGATCAGGCCCTGATCCATCGGGAGGCCTGGTCGTGGACCGGGCTGCCCTCCAGGTAGACTCCAGGTAGGGTACCAGCTGAGGCTACACACTAACGTAGGGTACGAGCTGAGGCTACACGCTAGCGTAGGGTACCAGCTGAGGCTACACGCTAGCGTAGGGTACCAGCTGAGGCTACACACTAACGTAGGGTACGAGCTGAGGCTACACGCTAGCGTAGGGTACCAGCTGAGGCTACACACTAACGAAGGGTACGAGCTGAGGCTACACACTAACGAAGGGTACGAGCTGAGGCTACACACTAACGAAGGGTACGAGCTGAGGCTACACACTAACGAAGGGGAATAACTGATGCTACACACTAACCTAGGGTACCATGTGAGGCTACACGCTAACGTAGGGTACCAGTTGAGGCTATACACTAACGTAGGATACCAGCTGAGGCTACACACTAGTGAAGTCTACCAGCTGAAGTTACATACTACTGAAATCTACCAACTGAGGCTACACATGTTACGTTGTTGTCCCTTATTACTTTGATAGTATGGCTCTCACTACATGTTCTAGTCTGGGGTAGCTTTTACATAAAGGTCTTATCAGTCTAGGGTAATACTTACATTCATGATTGATCATCCTCAGTGTCTCTGAAATCCTTTCAGAAGCCCTTCCAATAGGTTATTTAAACTACTATTACAAAATTAGGGGATATGTTCTAGATAGATATATACAGAATATACAATTAAAGTACTCTCATATTCAAAACATAAGCCTGCACACTCCTTTGCTGCTCTCCTAGGATAGCCCACATATTGCATCTGAACAATTAGCCCTTCTTTTGACTAATCTCTTGACTAACCAGTGTTTTGACACACTTTAGTCACCCTGGTTATGGTGGCTACAACTTAAGGTATAAAACTCACCCTTGGGGCACACAATGCCCAAAAAATAAAAAGAAGGACCCAGAAGTCCTACCAGTTTAAAGCCACCAAGGAGACAGAGAGAGGGAGGGGCCTAGCTAAGCTCCTCCCACACCCACAAAACAAACAAAAGACTGTTGCCAAGCACAATTCTCTAGTTACCATAATAATGTTTCCCATTTCCACATCTTACTTTACTTTTTCAAAAAGAAATGCAACTTTATAAACTACTTATTTAAATGTATGTGTCTATAGTATAACCTATTATATTGAGAAAAACAGGCTTGACCCAGCTGCCTCTCAGTCCCTAAGAGTGATCTTCCCTTAGGGCCATTTAGTGCTGTGTCCCCATCAATTCAATATAATTAGGTATTCCAGAGTAACTGTTACTTATATACATCAATATGTGTTGGGTCCTATAGCCCTGTTACACCCCCACCTCCAGACAAAGTCTCACAAAAGCTAGCCGTGTCCCTCAGGATACGGCTATTAAAAAATAAATTATATTGCTTTAGCCTGAAGGTGGTTAGCAAGACTACTAGAAATGTTACATATTTCCCAGCACCATAACTACTCTTAACTTTACTGTTATTTACAACAAGGAGACATACTACATGGCAATCTACAAATATTGTGGCTTCACTGAACCTTCCCAGATTATACAGACAATTCATTCCCATACCAACAAACCCAGAAGGAAACAATACTGGAACAGATTGCAGAGATTTTTAGAAACACTTTAACCATGTTGTTACGGTTCGAATCTTAGTCGTTTGCCAGGTTTAGTGCTCACCGTAACAAAATCACTTCCAAGAACACATAGGAACTTCCAATATTGGAAATATAAGGCACAAATGAGGATTACTCAGCATTTTGCAGGCTTTTTATTAAAATATTTTCCTTGGATATTCGTAAATATCTATTAAATACTAATTAATGAGATTCTTTCAATAAATTAAAAAGTCCTACATTGTAGGTATACAATAATACAAGTTTCAACAGTAAATTAGCACTTTCAATGTCTATACGGACACTACACTCGAAAATATTCAGAGGAGTAGAACTATTTCCTCTATAATAAGATGGCTTTAATGAGTATGTCCATCAAAAAGGAACTCTTTCACTGAGTAAGGTCAATATCACTTGTGACTTCTACACATGACACTCTTTGACACCTCGTATACTGAAGATATCTGGATATGACTTCTGCCGACTCCACCAGAGAATTTTCAACTCGAGCCAGCTCAGGAGTTTCTCAACTAGATTCTCCAAGATACCAGGAGAGAACCGTACTAGAAGGTCTGCCAAGACATTGTTCACCCAGTCAGCAGAGAGAGAGGACTGCCACCGACAGTGAATCCCTTCTTGACATCAACTCGTCAATAGGGGGAGAGGGTAGAGCGGTGCAAACTACCCACCAATGGACATACCTTGTTAGGTACACCTTACTCAAGATATATATATATACATCATACCCGGGTATATTCCTAAACCAGATAATATTATAAACTAGTGGAATCTTTAATTTAGCTAATATTAAAGAAACCCAGAGTATAATATTAAGTGGATAATACATATAAATTAATCACAAAGGGCACAAAGGGCGTAACACATGTCCACATACTCAGGGTGTAACTATTAACAACTTTAGCGGTTTTCTAAACATAACACACATTACAATGCAAGAATTGCACACAATGACCACTGTGAAAGCCTGCACCGACAGTCCTGTGCCTCCAGCAAGCATTGTTACTTCAGCATGGCATCTCCCTGATCAGGAGACAAGAGCAGAGCCAAACCCAGAGCAGTCAGGTATACACCAGGCAGGAAACTTCACAAAACATGCCAAGGTGTCTCTCACTTGGTGGCCGAACCAAACAATGAGACTTACAGTCAACACTCACGATCCTTAACATGGTCAGGCACTCAAGCCCATCTTCCGAGGTCCCACTCCACACAGATCCTCCAGATTTATGAAGAGGAGGCTGACACAAAACATGGAGGGTCCAAGAGACCACAAAGGCAAATCGTCGGGCCGTTTCGTACATAGAGCACACCAAGACACAATATACCACATAGCTTCCTGAGGGTCTCATGTTATCGAAGGTTGTCAACCTCTGCCTCAAGTCACAAATACGTACATATACACTGACTCTCGTCACACTTCTGGCTCCGACTCGTCTCCTTCACAGTTGGATGGCTGGTAGGGAGTACTCAGACTAGCCAAGAGTTAACCACTGCAAAAACAACAAGGTCAGCACAGGACAAACACTATGTACAAAGCACGCCCCATGCATCTACATGAAACATCTAGAGAGAGCATCAGCAACCACATTCTCTGAGCCAAATTAAAAGGCTGTAGGAACAAAGCCCATTTTAAGAGTCTGATTTTAGTCACCATACACAGGAACAGGATGAAGAGATCCTGAGACATATACAAATGCTGAATAGCCAGCCCCAAAATGAAAATTTTCTTTCCTGTGGCAAACTGTTGACATTTAAACTTAGAAGGTTGTTCATAGATAGTAACAGTTCTGCAACCTCTCGCAGTACAAAAACAAACACCAAAGACATCTCTTTGCACCCAGGTTGTGTGCATCAAGTTTACACAAACACTGTTACGTTCCATCTCACACATAAATTTTAAGTACACAATGAACACACTGAAGTCTACCATTTGAGGCTACACACTACTGAAGTCTACCACCTGAGACTACACACTACTGAAGTCTACCAGCTTTTTATGAAAGTTTACCAGCTGAGGCTGACACTACTGAAGTGTACCAGATGAGGCTGACACTACTAAAGTGTTCCAGCTGAGGCTGACACTACTAAAGTGTTCCAGCTGAGGCTGACACTACTAAAGTGTTCCAGCTGAGGCTGACACTACTGAAATCTACCAGCTGAGGCTGACACTACTGAAGCCTACCAGCTGAGGCTGACACTACTGAAGCCTACCAGCTGAGGCTGACACTACTGAAGCCTACCAGCTGAGGCTGACACTACTGAAGCCTACCAGCTGAGGCTGACACTACTGAAGTCTACAAGCTGAGGCTGACACTGCTGAAGTCTCCCAGCTCAGGCTGACACTACTTAACCCAGCTCAGGCTAATACTACTGAAGCCTTCTAGCTCAGGCTGACATTTCTGACGTCTACCAGCTGAGGCTGACACTACTATAATCTATCAGCTCAGGCTGATATTACTGAAGTCTCCCAAATGAGGATGACACTTCTGAAGTCACCCAGCTCAGGCTGACACTAATGAAGTCTCCTTGCTGATGCTGACAGTATTGAAGTCACCCAGCTCAAGCTGACAGTACTGAGGTCTCCCATCTGAGGCTGACACTAATGAAGTCTACCATTTGAGGCTGACACTAATGAAGTCCCTGAGCTCAGTCTGACATTACCGATGTCTCCCAGCTCAGGCTATCACCACTGAAGCCCCCAAACTCAGGCTGACTCCACTGAAGTTTGCCAGCTAAGGTTTACACTACTGAAGTCACCCAACTGAGGTTGACGCTACTGAAGTCTACCAGCTAAGCCTGACACTACTGAAGTCTCCCAGCTCAGGCTGACAATACTGAAGTCACCCAGGTCAGGCTGACACAAATGAAGTCTCCTTGCTGAGGCTGGCACTACTGAAGTCACCCATCTCAAGCTGACCCTACTGATGTACCCCAGCTGTGTCTAACACTAAGGAAGTCCCTGAACTCAGTCTGACACTACCGAAGTCTCCCAGCTCAGGCTGACACCATTGAAGTCTGTACTGAATAGCTGTCAAGGTAAACACGAGGAATCACTCACGATATTCAATATTTGTCAACTTCGTCTTGTAGTAGGCAACATCTGTGTGGCTCCCACATGTGTTAAGCATGTTTAGAGCTGGACGAGAGTGCTGTGGTTAGTGACTCGTCCAGGAGCTAGAGTATGTGAATGATGTGTGAGGAGATTCTGAAGGAGCTAAACTTGAAGCCCTTAATAATTTAGAGACAAGGGCAACAAAGTGCTGAGAGGGACTGACAGGGTGAACTGGGAAAGTCTGAGAGACCTGTATCAAGAACACCAGTACACCAAACAGGGCCTAGAATGAAATTAGCCTAGAGTCACCCACACCAACGTAAGTCCTTGGGTAGCGAGTACAACATTCAGTTCCGCTGGGTGCGTTACTCTTAAGGATTGTTTGGTCCCGTGGGTAACGCCTAGCCAGGCTAGGCGTTCTAGTGGTACACTCTGTAATCATTATTTAACTAAATGTAAACCCCACAACAACCAAATTCTGTAAATTCAACATTGTAATCTTTATAAAGAATAAACTTTGAATTTGAATTTGAATTTGAATGAGTTTTCGCCCACCATGAGGCAGGCCAAAGCAGCATGGGTTCGAGTCCTTGGCTAGTCGCAGTGCTGTTATTGATTTATACCACTCGTTCGTTGCCACAATAATACACTCACACACACATATATAAATATATATATATATATATATATATATATATATATATATATATATATATATATATATATATATATATACATATATATATATATATATATATATATATATATATATATATATATATATATATATATATATATATATATATATATATATATATATATATAAATATATATATATATATATATATATATATATATATATATATATATATATATATATATATATATATATATATATATATATATATATATATATATATATATATATATGATGTTACTTGACTCACGAAATCGTAATGACACGATTGCAAACAAACCAGTGGCTAACGCGACGGTCTGGAGTTTTGAGACTCTCTGATCGCGGGTTCTATCCCCGTCCGCGGTACGGTTTATATATGATGTTAGTCGGGTCTTTCTTGTCACACATCCCAAAATTAAGCCATGTGGCACCACTCTCCCCATTCTGGTACTACACTTGTCTTTTGTATATCCTGGTCAGGCTGGGTCTAGCCGCCATTGTCTCTAGTCCTCTCTCTCTCTACTTTTTACCTCACCTCTCTCACCATTTTCACAGTACTGTTTTTAAATGTATTTTCTTGAAGAAAGCCAGCACTTACCATCCAGCCAGGTCTCGCACATACCATCCAGCCAGGTCTCACACTTACCATCCAGCCAGGTCTCACACTTACCATCCAGCCAGGTCTCACACTTACCATCCAGCCAGGTCTCACACTTACCATCCAGCCAGGTCTCTCACTTACCATCCAGCCAGGTCTCACACTTACCATCCAGAAAGGTCTCACACTTACCATCCAGCCAGGTCTCACACTTACCATCCAGCCAGGTCTCACACTTACCATCCAGCCAGGTCTCACACTTACCATCCAGCCAGGTCTCTCACTTACCATCCAGCCAGGTCTCACACTTACCATCCAGCCAGGCCTATCACTCACCATCCAGCCAAGTCTCACACTTACCATCCAGCCAGGTCTCACACTTACCATCCAGCCAGGTCTCACACTTACCATCCAGCCAGGTCTCACACTTACAATCCAGCAACGTCTCTCACTTACCATCTAGCCAGGTCTCTCACTTACCATCCAGCCAGGTCTCTCACTAACCATCAAGCAAGATCTCTCACTTACCATCTAGCCAGGTCTCTGACTTACAATCCAGCCAGGTCTCTCACTAACCATCCAGCAAGGTCTCTCACTTACCATCTAGCCAGGTCTCACACTTACAATCCAGCCAGGTCTCTCACTTACCATCCAGCCAGGTGTCACACTTACCATCCAGCGACGTCTCTCACTTACCATCTAGCCAGGTCTCTCACTTACCATCCAGCCAGGTCTCTCACTTACCATCCAGCCAGGAATCTCACTTACCATCCAGCCAGGTCTCTCACTTACCATCCAGCCAGGCCTCTCACTTACCATCCAGCCAGGTCTCTCACTTACCATCCAGCCAGGTCTCACACTTACCATCAAGCCAGGTCTCTCACTTACCATCCAGCCAGGTCACACACTTACCATCCAGCCAGGTCTCACACTTACCATCCAGCCAGGTCTCTCCCTTACCATTAAGCCAGGTCTCTCACTTACAATCCAGAGAGGCCTCTCACTTACCATCCAGCCAGGTCTCTCACTTACCATCCAGCCAGGTCTCACACGTACCTTCAAGCCATGTCTCACACTTACCATCCAGCCAGGTCTCACACTTACCATCCAGCCAGGTCTCACACTTACCATCCAGCCAGGTCTCTCACTTACTATCCAGCCAGGTCTCACACTTACCATCCAGCCAGGTCTCTCACTTACCACCAAGCCAGGTCTCACACTTACCATCAAGCCAGGTCTCTCACTTACCATACAGCCAGGTCACTCACTTACCATCCAACCAGGCATCTCACTTACCATCCAGCCATGTCTAACATTTACCATCAAGCCAGGTCTCTCACTTACCATACAGCCAGGTCACTCACTTACCATCCAGCCAGGCATCTCACTTACCATCCAGCCATGTCTAACATTTACCATCAAGCCAGGTCTCACACTTACCATCAAGCCAGGTCTCTCACTTACTATACAGCCAGGTCACTCACTTACCATCCAGCCAGGCATCTCACTTACCATCCAGCCATGTCTAACATTTACCATCAAGCCAGGTCTCTCACTTACCATACAGACAGGTCACTCACTTACCATCCAGCCAGGTCTATCACTTACCATCCGGCCAGGTCTCACACTCATCATCAAACCAGGTCTCACACTTACCATCCAGCCAGGTCTCACACTTACCATCCAACCAGGTCTCACACTTACCTTCCAGCCAGGCCTCTCACTTACCATCCAGTCAGGTCTCGCACTTACCATCCAGTCAGGCCTCTCACTTACCATCCAGCCAGGTCTCACACTTAACATCCAGCCAGGCCTCTCACTTACCGTCCAGCCAGGTCTCACACTTACCATCCAGCCAGGCCTCTCACTTACCATCCAGCCAGGTCACTCACTTACCATCCAGCCAGGTCTCACACTTACCATCCAGCCAGGTCTCTCACTTACCAACAAGCCAGGTCTCAGACTTACCATCCAGCCAGGTCTCTAACTTACCATCCAGCCAGGTCTCACACTTACCATCCAGCCAGGTCTCACACTTACCATCCAGCCAGGTCTCACACTTACCATCCAGCCAGGTCTCTCACTTACCATCCAGCCAGGTCTCACACTTACCATCCAGCCAGGTCTCACACTTACCATCCAGCCAGGTCTCACACTTACCATTCAGCCAGGTCTCACACTTACCATCCAGCCAGGTCTCACACTTACCATCCAGCCAGGTCTCACACTTACCATCCAGCCAGGTCTCACACTTACCATCCAGCCAGGTCTCAAATTTACCATCCAGCCAGGTCTCACACTTTCCATCCAGCCAGGTCTCTCACTGACCATCCAGCCAGGTCTCTCACTTACCATCCAGCCAGGTCGCACACTTAACATCCAGCCAGGTCTCACACTTACCATCCAGCCAGGTCTCACACTTACCATCCAGCCAGGTCTCACACTTACCATCAAGCCAGGTCTCTCACTTACCATCCAGCCAGGTCTCACACTTACCATCCAGCCAGGCCTATCACTCACCATCCAGCCAGGTCTCACACTTACCATCCAGCCAGGTCTCACACTTACCATCCAGCCAGGTCTCACACTTACCATCCAGCCAGGTCTCACACTTACAATCCAGCAACGTCTCTCACTTACCATCTAGCCAGGTCTCTCACTTACCATCCAGCCAGGTCTCTCACTAACCATCCAGCAAGATCTCTCACTTACCATCTAGCCAGGTCTCTGACTTACAATCCAGCCAGGTCTCTCACTAACCATCCAGCAAGGTCTCTCACTTACCATCTAGCCAGGTCTCTCACTTACCATCCAGCCAGGTCTCTCACTAACCATCCAGCAAGGTCTCTCACTTACCATCTAGCCAGGTCTCTCACTTACAATCCAGCCAGGTCTCTCACTTACCATCCAGCCAGGTCTCACACTTACCATCCAGCCACGTCTCTCACTTACCATCTAGCCAGGTCTCTCACTTACCATCCAGCCAGGTCTCTCACTAACCATCCAGCAAGGTCTCTCATTTACCATCCTGCCAGGTCTCTCACGTACCATCCAGCCAGGCCTCTCACTTACCAACCAGCCAGGTCTCTCAATTACCATCCAGCCAGGACTCACACTTACCAACCAGCCAGGTCTCAAACTTACCATCCAGCCAGGTCTCACACTTACCATCCAGTAAGGTTTCTCACTTACCATCCAGCCAGGTCTCACACTTACCATCCAGCCAGGTCTCTCACCATCCAGCCAGGTCTCACGCTTACCATCCAGCCAGATCTCTCACTTACCATCCAGCCAGGTCTCACACTTACCATCAAGCCAGGAATGTCACTTACCATCCAGCCAGGTCTCTCACTTACCATCCAGCCAGGAATCTCACTTACCATCCAGCCAGGTCTCTCACTTACCATCCAGCCAGGCCTATCACTTACCATCCAGCCAGGTCTCTCACTTACCATCCAGCCAGGTCTCACACTTACCATCAAGCCAGGTCTCTCACTTACCATCCAGCCAGGTCACACACTTACCATCCAGCCAGGTCTCACACTTACCATCCAGCCAGGTCTCTCCCTTACCATTAAGCCAGGTCTCTCACTTACAATCCAGCCAGGCCTCTCACTTACCATCCAGCCAGGTCTCTCACTTACCATCCAGCCAGGTCTCACACGTACCTTCAAGCCATGTCTCACACTTACCATCCAGCCAGGTCTCACACTTACCATCCAGGAAGGTCTCACACTTACCATCCAGCCAGGTCTCTCACTTACTATCCAGCCAGGTCTCACACTTACCATCCAGCCAGGTCTCTCACTTACCACCAAGCCAGGTCTCACACTTACCATCAAGCCAGGTCTCTCACTTACCATACAGCCAGGTCACTCACTTACCATCCAGCCAGGCATCTCACTTACCATCCAGCCATGTCTAACATTTACCATCAAGCCAGATCTCTCACTTACCATACAGCCAGGTCACTCACTTACCATCCAGCCAGGCATCTCACTTACCATCCAGCCATGTCTAACATTTACCATCAAGCCAGGTCTCACACTTACCATCAAGCCATGTCTCTCACTTACCATAAAGCCAAATCACTCACTTACCATCCAGCCAGGCATCTCACTTACCATCCAGCCATGTCTAACATTTACCATCAAGCCAGGTCTCTCACTTACCATACAGCCAGGTCTCTCACTTACCATCCAGCCAGGTCTATCACTTACCATCCAGCCAGGTCTTACACTCATCATCAAACCAGGTCTCACACTTACCATCCAGCCAGGTCTCACACTTACCATCCAACCAGGTCTCACACTTACCTTCCAGCCAGGCCTCTCACTTACCATCCAGTCAGGTCTCGCACTTACCATCCAGTCAGGCATCTCACTTACCATCCAGCCAGGTCTCACACTTAACATCCAGCCAGGCCTATCACTTACCTCCAGCCAGGTCTCACACTTACCATCCAGCCAGGCCTCTCACTTACCATCCAGCCAGGTCTCTAACTTACCATCCAGCCAGATCACACACCTACCATCCAGCCAGGTGTCACACTTACTATCCAGCCAGTTCTCACACTTACCATCCAGACAGGTTTCACACTTACCATCCAGCCAGGTCTCTCACTTACCATCCAGCCAGGTCTCACACTTACCATCCAGCCAGGCCTCACACTTACCATCCAGCCAGGTCAATCACTTACCATCCAGCCAGGTCTCACACTCATCATCAAACCAGGTCTCACACTTACTATCCAGCCAGGTCTCACACTTACCATCCAGCCAGGTCTGTCACTTACCATCCTGCCAGGTCTCTCACTTACCATCCAGCCAGGTCTATCACTTACAATCCAGCCAGGTCTCACACTTACCATCCGGGAAGGTCTCACACTTACCATCCAGCCAGGTCTGTCACTTACCATCCAGCCAGGTCTCTCACTTACCATCCAGCTACGCCTTTCACTTACCATCCAGCCAGGTCTCACACTTACCATCCAGCCAGGTCTCACACTTACCATCCAGCCAGGTCTCTCACTTACCATCAAGCCAGGTCTCAGACTTACCATCCAGCCAGGTCTCTAACTTACCATCCAGCCAGGTCTCTCACTTACCATCCAGCCAGGCCTCTCACTTACCATTCAGCCAGGTCTCTCACTTACCATCCAGCCAGGCCTCTCACTTACCATCCAGCCAGGTCTCACACTTACCATCCAGCCAGGCCTCTCACTTACCATCCAGCCAGGACTCTCACTTACCATCCAGACCATCGAGCCAGGTCTCACACTTACCATCCAGCCAGGCCTCTCACTTACCATCCAGCCAGGTTTCTCACTTACCATCCAGCCAGGTCTCACTTACCATCCAGCCAGGTCTCACACTTACCATCCAGCCAGGTCTCTCACTTACCATCCAGCCAGGTCTCACACGTACAATCCAGCCAGGTCTCTCACTTACCATCCAGCAAGATCTCTCACTTACCATCTAGCCAGGTCTCTCACTTACCATCCAGCCAGGTCTCTCACTTACCATCCAGCCAGGTCTCTCACTTACCATCCAGCCAGGTCTTTCACTTACCATCCAGCCAGATCTCTCACTAACCATCCAGCAAGGTCTCTCACTTACCATCTAGCCAGGTCTCTCACTTACCATCCAGCCAGGTCTCTCACTAACCATCCAGCAAGGTCTTCTCACTTACCATCCAGCCAGGTTTCTCACTTACAATCCAGCCAGGTCTCTCACTTACCATCCAGCCAGGTCTCACACTTACCATCCAGCCACGTCTCTCACTTACCATCTAGCCAGGTCTCTCACTTACCATCCAGCCAGGTCTCTCACTAACCATCCAGCCAGGCCTCTAACTTATCATCCAGCCAGGTCTATCACTTCCCATCCAGCCAGGTCTCACACTTCCCATAAAACCAGGTCTCACACTTACCCTCCAACCAGGTCTCACACTTACCTTCCAACCAGGCCTCTCACTTACCATCCAGCCAGGACTCACACTTACCCTCCAGCCAGGTCTCTCACTTACCATCCAGCCAGGCCTCGCACTCACCATCCAACCAGATCTCACACTATCTTCCAGCCAGGCCTCTCACTTACCATCCAGCCAGGACTCACACTTACCCTCCAGCCAGGTCTCTCACTTACCATCCAGCCAGGCCTCGCACTCACCATCCAACCAGATCTCACACTTACCTTCTGGCCAGGCCTCTCACTTACCATACAGCCAGGTCTCACACTTACCATCCAGCCAGGCCTCTCACTTACCATCCAGCCAGGTCTCACACTTACCATCCAGCCAGGCTTCGCACTTACCATCCAACCAGGTCCCACACTTACCATACAGCCACGTCTCACACTTACCATCCAGCCAGGCCTCTCACTTACCATCCAGCCAGGTCTCTCACTTACCTTCCAGCCAGGTCTCACACTTACCATCCAGCCAAATCTCACACTTTTCATCCAGCAAGGTCTCTCACTTACCTTCCAGCCTGGTCTCACACTTACCATCCAGCCAGGCCTCTCACTTACCTTCCAGCCAGGTCTCACACTTATCATCCAGCTAGGTCTCTCACTTATCTTCCAGACAGGTCTCACACTTACCATCCAGAAAGGTCTCACACTTACCATCAAGCCAGGTCTCACACTTACCATCCAGCCAGGTCTCACACTTACCATCCAGTCAAGTCTCACACTTACCATCCAGCTAGGTCTCTCACTTACCATCCAGCCAGGTCTCACACTTACCATCAAGCCAGGTCTCACACTTAACATCCAGCCAGGTCTCTCACTTACAATCCAGCCAGGTCTCACACTTACCATCCAGCCAGGTCTCTAACTTACGATCCAGCCAGGTCTCTCACTTACCATCCAGCCAGGTCTCTCACTTACCATCCAGCCAGGTCTCACACTTACCATCCAGCCAGTCCCCTCACTTACCATCCAGCCAGGTCTCTCACTTACCCTCCAGCTACGCCTTTCACTTACCATCCAGCCAGGTCTCACACTTACCATCCTGCCAGGTCTCACACTTTCCATCAAACCAGGTCTCACACTTACCCTCCAACCAGGTCTCACACTTACCTTCCAACCAGGCCTCTCACTTACCATCCAGCCAGGACCCACATTTACCCTCCAGCCAGGCCTCTCACTTACCATCCAGCCAGGTCTCACACTTATCATCCAGCCAGGTCTCTCAGTTACCTTCCAGCCAGGTCTCACACTTACCATCCAGCCAGGCCTCACACTTACCATCCAGCCAGGTCTCTCACTTACCATCCAGCCAGGTCTCACACTTATCATCAAACCAGGTCTCACACTTACCCTCCAACCAGGTCTCACACTTACCTTCCCACCAGGCCTCTCACTTACCATCCAGCCAGGACTCACACTTACCCTCCAGCCAGGCCTCTCACTTACCATCCAGCAAGGTCTCTCACTTACCATCCAGCCAGGTCTCACACTTACCATCAAGCCAGGTCTCACACTTAACATCCAGCCAGGTCTCTCACTTACAATCCAGCCAGGCCTCTCACTTACAATCCAGCCATTTCTCACACTTAGAATCCAGCCAGGCTTCTCACTTACCATCCAGCCAGGTCTCTCACTTACCTTCCAGCCAGGTCTCACACATACCATCCAGCCAGGTCTCACACTTATCATCCAGCCAGGTCTCTCACTTACCTTCCAGTTAGGTCTCACACTTACCATCCAGCCAGGCCTTACACTTACCATCCAGCCAGGTCTCACGCTTACCATCCTGCCAGGTCTGTCACTTACCATCCTGCCAGGTCTCTCACTTACCATCCAGCCAGGTCTATCACTTACAATCCAGCCAGGTCTCACACTTACCATCAAGCCAGATCTCTCACTTAATATCCAGCCAAGTCTCTAACTTACCATCCAGCCAGGCCTCTCACTTACCATCCAGCCAGGTCTCACACTTACCACCCAGCCAAGTTTCACACTTACCTTCCAGCCAGGTCTCACACTTACCATCCTGCCAGGTCTCTCACTTACCATCCAGCCAGGCCTCTAACTTTTCATCCAGCCAGGACTATCACTTACCATCCAGCCAGGTCTCACACTTACCATCGAGCCAGGTCTCAAACTTACCATCCAGCCAGGTCTCTCACTTACCATCCAGCCGGGTCTCTCACTTACAATACAGCCAGGACTCTCACTTACCATCAAACAAGGTCTCACACTTACCATCCAGCGAGGTCTCACACTTACAATCAAACCAGGTCTCACACTTACCATCCAGCCAGGCCTCACACTTACCATCCAAGCACGTCTCACACTTATCTTCCAGCCAGGCCTCTCTCTTACCATCCAGCCAGGTCTCACACTTACCATCCAGCCAGGTCTGTCACTTACCATCCAGCCAGGTCTCTCACTTACCATCCAGCTACGCCTTTCACTTACCATCCAGCCAGGTCTCACACTTACCCTCCTGCCAGGTCTCACACTTACCATCCAGCCAGGTCTCACACTTACCATTCAGCCAGGTCTCAAACCATCCAGCCAAGCCTCTCACTTACCATCCAGCCAGGACTCACACTTACCCTCCAGCCAGGCCTCTCACTTACCATCCAGACAGGTCTCACACTTATCATCCAGTCAGGTCTCTCAGTTACGTTCCAGCCAGGTCTCACACTTACCATCCAGCCAGGTCTCTCACTTACCATCCAGCCAGGTCTCTCACTTACCATCCAGCCAGGTCTCACACTTACCCTCCTGCCAGGTCTCACACTTTCCATCAAACCAGGTCTCACACTTACCCTCCAACCAGGTCTCACACTTACCTTCCAACCAGGCCTCTCACTTACCATCCAGCCAGGACTCACACTTACCCTCCAGCCAGGCCTCTCACTTACCATCCAGCCAGGTCTCACACTTATCATCCAGCCAGGTCTCTCAGTTACCTTCCAGCCAGGTCTCACACTTACCATCCAGCCAGGCCTCACACTTACCATCAAACCAGGTCTCACACTTACCATCCAGCCAGGTCTCACACTCACCATACAACCAGGTCTCACACTTACCTTCCGGCCAGGCCTCTCACTTGCCATACAGCCAGGTCTCACACTTACCATCCAGCCAGGCCTCTCACTTACCATCCAGCCAGGTCTCACACTTACCATCCAGCCAGGCTTCGCACTTACCATCCAACCAGGTCCCACACTTACCATACAGCCACGTCTCACACTTACCATCCAGCCAGGCCTCTCACTTACCATCCAGCCAGGTCTCTTACTTACCTTCCAGCCAGGCCTCTCACTTACCATACAGCCACGTCTCACACTTACCATCCAGCCAGGCCTCTCACTTACCATCCAGCCAGGTCTCTCACTTACCTTCCAGCCTGGTCTCACACTTACCATCAAGCCAGATCTCTCACTTACCATTCAGCCAGGTCTCACACTTTCCATCCAGCCAGGTCTCTCTCTTACCATCCAGCCAGGTCTCACACTTACCATCAAGCCAGGTCTCACACTTAACATCCAGCCAGGTCTCTCACTTACCATCCAGCCAGGTCTCACACTTACCATCCAGCCAGTCCCCTCACTTACCATCCAGCCAGATCTCTCACTTACCATCCAGCCAGGTCTCACACTTACTATCCAGCCAGATCTCTCACTTACCATCCAGCCAGGTCTCACACTTACTATCCAGAAAGGTCTCACACTTACCATCCAGCCAGGTCTCTCACTTACCATCCACCAAGGTCTCTCACTCACCATCCAGTTAGGCCTCTCACTTACTATCCAGCCTGGTCTCTCACTTACCATCCAGCCAGGTCTCACACTTATAATCCAGCCAGCTGTCACACTTACCATCCAGCCAGGTCTCACACTTACCATCCAGCCAGGTCTCACACTTCCCATCAAGCCAGGTCTCTCACTTACCATCCAGCCGTGTCTCACACTTACCATCCAGCCAGGTCTCTCACTTACCATCCATCCAGACTTCACACTTTCTTTCAAACCAGATCTCTCTCTTACCATCCAGCCAGGTTTCTAACTTACCATCCAGCCAGGCCTCACACTTACCATCCAGCCAGGTCTCACACTTACCATCAAGCCAGGTCTCTCACTTACCATCCAGCCAGGTCTCACACTTACCATCCAGCCAGGTCTCACACTTACCATCCAGCCAGGTCTCCCACTTACCATCCAGCCAGGTTTCACGCTTACCATCCTCCCAGGTCTCACACATACCACCCAGCCAGGTGTCACACTTACCATCCACCAAGGTCTCTCACTTACCATCCAGCCAGGCCTCTCACTTACCATCCAGCCAGGTCTCTCATTTACCATCCAGCCAGGTCTCACACTTACAATCCAGCCAGGTCTCACAATTACCCTCCAGCCAGGTCTAACAACATCCAGCCAGGCCTCTCTCTTACCAACCAGCCAGGTCTAACACTTACCATCCAGCCAGGTCTCCCACTTACCTTCCAGCCAGGTCTCACACGTACAATCCAGCCAGGTCTCTCACTTACCATCCAGCCATTTCTCACACTTAGAATCCAGCCAGGCTTCTCACTTACCATCCAGCCAGGTCTCTCACTTACCTTCCAGCCAGGTCTCACACATACCATCCAGCCAGGTCTCACACTTATCATCCTGCCAGATCTCTCACTTACCTTCCAGTTAGGTCTCACACTTACCATCCAGCCAGGCCTTACACTTACCATCCAGCCAGGTCTCTCACTTACCATCCAGCCAGGTCTCACACTTACCATCAAACCAGGTCTCACACTTAACATCCAGCCAAGTCTCACACTCACCAACCAACCAGGTCTCACACTTACCTTCCAGCCAGGCCTCTCACTTACCATCAAACCAGGTCTCACACTTACCATCCTGCCAAGTCTCACACATACCAACCAGCCAGGTCTCACACTTATCATCCAGCCAGGTCTCTCACTTACCTTCCAGTTAGGTCTCACACTTATCATCCAGCCAGGTCTCACACCATCCAGCCAGGCCTCTAACTTACCATCCAGCCATGTCTCACACTTACCATCCAGACAGGCCTCTCACTTACCATCAAGCCAGGTCTCACACTTACCATCCAGCCAGGTCTCTCACTTACCTTCCAGCCAGGTCCCACACTCACCATCCAGTCAGGCCTCTCACTTACCATCCAGGCAGGTCTCACACTTTCCATCCAGCCAGGCCTCTCATTTACCATCCAGCCAGGTCTCTCACTTACCTTCCAGCCAGGTCTCACACTTACCATCCAGCCAGGCCTCAAACTTGTCATTCAGCCAAGTCACTCACTTACCTTCCAGCCAGGTCTCACACTTCCCATCCAGCCAGGCCTCTCACTTAAGTTCCAGCCAGGTCTCTCACTTACCTTCCAGCCAGATTTCACACTTACCATCCAGATAGTTCTCACACTTACCATCCAGCCAGGTCTCTCACTTACCTTCCAGCCAGGCCTCTCACTTACCATCAAGCCACGTCTCTCACCATCCAGCCAGGTCTCTCACTTACCTTCCAGCCAGGTCTCACACTTACCATCCAGCCAGGCCTCTCACTTACCTTCCAGCCAGGTCTCACACTTACCATCCAGCCAGGCCTCTCGCTTACCTTCCAGCCAGGTCTCACACTTACCATCCAGCCAGGTCTCTCACTTACCATCCAGCCAGGTCTCTCACTTACCATTCAGCCAGGTCTCTCACTTACCCTCTAACCAGGTCTCAGACTTACCATCCAGCCAGGCCTCTCACTTACCATCCAGCCAGGACTCTCACTTACCATCCAGACCATCGAGCCAGGTCTCACACTTACCATCCAGCCAGTTCTCTCACCCACCATCCACCAAGGTCTCTCACTTACCATCCAGCCAGGCCTTTCACTTACCATCCAGCCAGGTCTCTCACTTACCATCCAGCCAGATCTCACACTTACCATCCAGCCAGGTCCCCCACTGACCATCCAGCCAGGCCTCTCACTTATCATACAGCCAGGTCTCACACTTACCATCCAGCCAGGCCGCTCAATTAACATCCAGCCAGGTCTCTCACTTACCTTCCAGCCAGGTCTCAGACTTGCCATCCAGCCAGGTCTCACACATATCATCCAGCAAGGTCTCTCACTTACCTTCCAGCCAGGTCTCACACTTACTATGCAGCCAGGCCTTTCACTTACCCTCCAGTCAGGTCTCACACTTACCATCCAACCAGGTCTCTCACTTACCTTCCAGCCATTTCTCACACTTACCATCCAGCCAGGTCTCACACTTACCATCCTGCCAGGTCTCTCACTTACCTTCCAGCCAGGCCTCCCACTTACCATCCAGCTAGGCCTCTCACTTACCTTCCAGCTAGGTCTCATACTTACAATCCAGCCAGGCCTCTCTCCATCCAGCCAGGTCTCATACTTACAATCCAGCCAGGCCTCTCTCCATCAAGCCAGGCCTCTCACTTACCTTCCAGCCAGGTCTCACACTTACCATCCATCCAGGTCTCTCACATACATTCCAACCAGGTCTCTCTCTTACCTTCCAGCCAGGTCTCTCACTTACTTTCCAGCCAGGTCTCACACTTACCATCCATCCAGGTCTCAGACTTACCACCCAGCCAGGTCTCACACTTACCATCAAGCCAAGTCTCTCACTTACCTTCCAGCCAGGTCTCTCACTTTCCTTCCAGCCAGGTCTCAGACTTACCATCCGGCCAAGTCTCACACTTGCCATCCAGCTAGGTCTCACACTTACCATCCAGCCAGGCCTCTCACTTACCTTCCAACCACGTCTTTCACTTACCTTACAGCCAGGCCTCTCACTTATCTTCCAGGCAGGTCTCTCACTTACCATCCAGCCAGATCTCAGACTTGCTATCGAGTCAGGTCTCACACTTATCATCCAGCCAGACTTCACACTTATCATCCAGCCTGGTCTCACACTTACCATCCAGCCAGGTCTCACACTTACCATCCAGCCAAGTCTCACACTTACCATCCAGCCAGGCCTCTCACTTACCTTCCAGCCAGGTCTCTCACTTACCTTCCATCCAGGTCTCTCACTTACCTTCCAGCCAGGTCTCACACTTACCATCCAGCCAGGTCTCACATTTACCATCCAGCCCGGTTTCACACTTATCATCCTGCCAGACCTCACACTTATCATCCGGCCATGTCTCACACTTACCATCCAGCCAGGTCTCACACTTACCATCCAGCCAGACCTCTCATTTATCATCCAGCCAGACATCACACTTATCATCCAGGTAGACCTCACACTTATCATCCAGCCAGACCTCACATTTATCATCCAGCCGGACCTCGAACTTATTATCCAGCCAGACCTTACACTTATCATCCAGCCAGACCTCACACTTATCATCCAGCCAGACCTCACATTTATCATCCAGCCAGACCTCTCACTTTCCATTAAGCCAGGTCTCTCACTTAACTTCCAGCCAGGTCTCTCACTTACCTTCCAGCCAGGTCTCAGAATTACCATCAAGCCAAGTCTCACACTTACCATCCAGCCAGGTCTCACACTTACCATCCAGCCAGGCCTCTCACTTCTTCCAACCAGGTCTCTCACTTACCTTCCAGCCAGGCTTCTCACTTACCTTCCAGGCAGGTCTCTCACTTACCATCCAGCCAGGTCTCAGACTTACTATCCAGCCAGGTCTCACACTTATCATCCAGCCAGACTTCACACTTATCATCCATCCAGGTCTCACACTTATCCAGCTAGGTCTCACACTTACCATCCAGCCAAGTCTCACACTTACCATCCAGCCAGGCCTCCCACTTACCTTCCAGCCAGGTCTCTCACTTACCTTCCAGCCAGGTATCTCTCTTACCTTCCAGCCACGTCTCACATTTACCATCCAGCCAGGTGTCACACTTATCATCCAGCCAAACCTCACACTTATCATCCAGCCAGGTCTCACAATTACCATCCAGCCAGGTCTCACACTAACCCCCCAGCCAGACCTCACATTTATCATCCAGCCTGGCCTCTCACTTATCATCCAGCCAGAGCTCAAACTTATCATCCAGCCAGACCTCACATTTATCATCCAGCCGGACCTAGCACTTATTATCCAGCCAGACCTTATACTTATCATCCAGCCAGACCTCTCACTTATCATCCAGCCAGACCTCATTTATCATCCAGCCAGGTCTCTCACTTAAAATCCAGCCAGGCCTCTCACTTACCATCCAACCAGGTCTCACACTTACCATCCAGCCAGGTCTCAAACTTACCATCCAGCTAGGCCTCACACTTACCATTCAGCCAGGTCTCACACCATCCAGCCAGGCCTCTAACATGCCATCCATCCAGGTCTCACACTTACCATCCAGCCAGGCCTCTCACTTATCATCCAGCCAGGTCTTACACTTACCATCCGGCCAGGTCTCTCACTTACCTTCCAGCCAGGTCTAACACTTATCATCCAGCCAGGCCTCAAAGTTATCATCCAGCCAGGTCTCTCACTTACCTTCCAGCCAGGTCTCACATTTACCATCCGGCCTGGCCTCTCACTTACCTTCCAGCCAGGTCTCACGCATACCATCAAGCCAGGTCTCTCACTTACCTTCCAGGCAGGTTTCACACTTACCATCCAGAAAGTTCTCACACTTACCATCAAGCCAGGTCTCTAACTTACCTTCCAGCCAGGCCTCTCACTTGCCATCCAGCCACGTCTCTCACTCACCATCCAGCCAGGTCTCTCACTTACCTTCCAGCCAGGTCTCACACTTACCATCCAGCCAGGCCTCTCACTTACCATCCAGCCAGGTCTCTCGCTTACCTTCCAGCCAGGTCTCTCACTTACCCTAAAGCCTGGTCTCTCGCTTACCTTCCAGCCAGGTCTCACACTTACCATCCAGCCAGATCTCTCTCTTACCTTCCAGCTAGGTCTCACACTTACCATCCTGCCAGGCCTCTCACTTACAATCCAGCCAGGTCTCACACTTACCATCCAGCCAGGCCTCTCACTTACCATCCAGCCAGGTCTCTCACTTACCTTCCAGCCAGGTCTCACACTTACCATCCAGCCAGGTCTCACACTTATCATCCAGCCAGGTCTCTCACTTACCTTCCAGCCAGGTCTCACACTTACCATCCGGCCAGGCCTCTCACTTACCATCCAGCCAGGTCTCACGCATACCATCAAGCCAGGTCTCTCACTTACCTTCCAGGCAGGTTTCACACTTACCATCCAGAAAGTTCTCACACTTACCATCAAGCCAGGTCTCTAACTTACCTTCCAGCCAGGCCTCTCACTTGCCATCCAGCCACGTCTCTCACTCACCATCCAGCCAGGTCTCTCACTTACCTTCCAGCCAGGTCTCACACTTACCATCCAGCCAGGTCTCTCGCTTAGCTTCCAGCCAGGTCTCTCACTTACCCTAAAGCCTGGTCTCTCGCTTACCTTCCAGCCAGGTCTCACACTTACCATCCAGCCAGATCTCTCTCTTACCTTCCTGCTAGGTCTCACACTTACCATCCTGCCAGGCCTCTCACTTACAATCCAGCCAGGTCTCACACTTACCATCCAGCCAGGCCTCTCACTTACCATCCAGCCAGGTCTCTCACTTACCTTCCAGCCAGGTCTCACACTTACCATCCAGCCAGGTCTCACACTTATCATCCAGCCAGGTCTCTCACTTACCTTCCAGCCAGGTCTCACACTTACCATCCGGCCAGGCCTCTCACTTACCATCCAGCCAGGTCTCACGCATACCATCAAGCCAGGTCTCTCACTTACCTTCCAGGCAGGTTTCACACTTACCATCCAGAAAGTTCTCACACTTACCATCAAGCAAGGTCTCTAACTTACCTTCCAGCCAGGCCTCTCACTTGCCATCCAGCCACGTCTCTCACTCACCATCCAGCCAGGTCTCTCACTTACCTTCCAGCCAGGTCTCACACTTACCATCCAGCCAGGCCTCTCGCTTACCTTCCAGCCAGGCCTCTCACTTACCATCCATCCAGGTCGCTCACTTACCATCCTGGCAGGTCTCACACTTACCATCCAGAAAGGTCTCACACTTGCAATCCAGCAAGGTCTCTCACTTACCTTCCAGCCAGGCCTCTCACTTACCATCCAGCCTGGCCTCTCACTTATCTTAAAACTTGGTCTCACACTTACCATCCAGCCAGGCTTCTCGCTTACCATCCAACCAGGTCTCTCACTTACCTTCCAGCCAGGTCTCTCACTTACCATCCAGCCAGGCCTCTCACTTACCATCCAGCGAGGTCTCTCACTAACTTTCCTGCCAGGTCTCTCACTTACCTTCCAGCCAGGTCTCTTACCTTCCAGCCAAGTCTCACACTTACCATACAGCCAGGTCTCAGAGTTCCCATCCAGCCAGTTCTCACACTTACCATCCAGCCAGGCTTCTCGCTTACCATCCAACCAGGTCTCTCACTTACCTTCCAGCCAGGTCTCTCACTTACCATCCAGCCAGGCCTCTCACTTACCATCCAGCGAGGTCTCTCACTTACCTTCCAGCCAGGTCTCTCACTTACCTTCCAGCCAGGTCTCAGACTTACCATCCAGCCAGGTCTCACTTATCATCCAGCCAGGTCTCTCACTTTCCTTCCAGCCAGGTCTCTCACTTACTTTCCAGTCAGGTCTCAAACTTACCATCCAGCCAGGTCTCACACTTATCGTCAAGCCAGGTCTCACACTTATCATCCAGCCAGGTCTCACACTTACCATCCAGCCAGACCTCATATTTATCATCTAGCCAGACCTCACACTTATCATCCAGCCAGGCCTCACACTTATCATCCAGCCAGTCCTCACATTTATCATCCAGCCAGACCTCACACTTATCATCCAGCCAGACCTCACACTTATCATCCATCCAGGCCTCGTATTTATCATCCAGCCATACCTCTCACTTACCATCCTGCCAGGTCTCACACTTATCATCCAGCTAGACCTCACACTTATCATCCAGCAAGGTCTCACACTTATCATACAGCCAGGTCTCACACTTACCATCCAGCCAGGTCTCTCACTTACCATCCAGCCAGGCCTCTCACTTACCATCCAGCCAGGTCTCTCACTTACCATCCAGCCAGGTCTCACACTTACCATCAAACCAGGTCTCACACTTACCATCCAGCCAGGTCTCACACTTACCGTTCAACCAGGTCTCACACTTACCTTCCTGCCAGGCCTCTCACTTACCATCCAGCCAGGTCTCACGCTTACCATCCAGCCAGGCCTCTCACTTACCATCCAGCCAGGTCTCACACTTACCATCCAGCCAGGCCTCTCAGCATCCAGCCAGGCCTGTCACTTACCTTCCAGCCAGGTCTCACACTTACCATCCAGCCTGGTCTCTCACTTACCTTCCTGCCAGGTCTCTCTCTTACCTTCCAGCCAGGTCTCACACTTACCATCCAGCCAGGTCTCAGACTTGCCATCCAGCCAGGTCTCAGACTTACCATCCAGCCAGGTCTCACACTTACCATCCTGCCAGGTCTCACACTTACCATCCAGCCAGACCTCACCCTTATCATCCAGCCAGACCTCACACTTATCATCCAGCCAGACCTCACACTTATCATCCAGCCAGACCTCTCATTTATCATCCAGCCAGACCTCACACTTATCATCTAGCCAGACCTCACATTTATTATCCAGCCAGACCTCACACTTATCATCCAGCCAGGTCTCACACTTATCATCCAGCCAGACCTCACATTTATCATCCGGCCAGTCCTCACACTTATCATCCAGCCAGACCTCACACTTATCATCCAGCCAGACCTCTCATTTATCATCCAGCCAGACCTCACACTTATCATCTAGCCAGACCTCACATTTATTATCCAGCCAGACCTCACATTTATCATCCAGCCAGACCTCGCACTTACCATCCAGCCAGACCTCACACTAACATCAGGTATTCCTAGACAGTTCACCTTTAAGCTCCAGGGTACAGAATATTGCTGTATTTAAGAGTTATCCACCAAGTGGGAAATTGCTTACCAAGGGAACAGCAGTAAATGACGAATTCTGTTTCAAGTATTGTTGTGTGAGTCACTTAAACTAGATAAGAGTTGCACTGGAGTAAGTTAATTTACAAGTACTAAGACCATCGTAAACCAGGAGAAAACGTTGAGTCGTATAGGGAGCAATGTGTAGCGTCATCAAGCAGGAGAGAAAACTCAGTGTTGTCATGCAAGCTTCTGGGTCTCAGTGCATCAACAACCACTTCAACGGCGCCTATACACACACACTAGTGATGTATCGGATATCCATATCCGTGGAACATCCGCACAGTTTCTTACATCTGCATCCGCATCTGCATCCGCATTTTACTGCGAACAGATATCCACATCCGAATCTGCGGAACATCCGCTCAATTTCTTACATCCTCAGCCACATCCGCCAGTAAGGAAGACATCCTCATACACATCCGCATCCGCGGATGTCTAAATTTTCACATCCGATACATCTCTAACACACACATACACTCTCACTCACACACACACACACACACACACACACACACACACACACACACACACACACACACACACACACACACACACAGGGGCCAGGAGCTAGGACTCGACCCCTGCAACCACAAATAGGTGAGTACACACACACACACCCCATTCACACACACACACACACACACACACACACAAGCGGGGTTCCACAGGGGTCAGTCCTAGGACCGGTACTGTTTCTGGTATATGTGAATGACATGCCGAAAAGTAGCGATGCGAAGTTAATGAGGAGAATTCAGTTGTAGGAGGACCAGGCAGAACTACAAAGGGATCTGGACAGGCTGCAGGCTGGTCCAGAAAATGCTTCTTGGAGTTCAACCTCATCAAGTGCAAAGTGCAGCTTAGGGGGCCAAAGACTACAAACCTCAATCAAGCTAAAGGGTCTTGGAGTGAATATAATACCGAGCACATCTCCTGAGGCGCACATCAACCAAATAACTGCTGCAGAATATGGGTGCCTAGCAAACCTAAGAATAGCATATCGACATTTCAGTGAGGAATCGTTTAGGACCCTGTACACCGCGTACGTCAGTCCCATATTGGAGCATGCAGCACGAATTTCGAACCCATACCTGGCAAAGGAAGCCAGGAAATTAGAGAAAGTGCAAAGGTTTGCAACGAGGCTAGTCTGGAGCTAAGGGGCATGTCCTAAGAGAAGAGGTTAAGGGAATTCGACCTGACGACACTGGAGGACAAGAGAGATAGGGGGATATAATAACGAGAAATAAAATACTGAGAGGAATCGACAAGGTGGACAGAAAGAATGTTGCAGAGGTGGGACACAGCAACAAGAGGTCACAACTGGAAGTTGAAAACTCAGATGAGTCATAGGGCTGTTGGGAAGTATTTCTTAAGTCACAGAGTTGTTCGGAAGTGTAATAGTCTGGAAAGTGACATAGTGGAGTCAGGGTTCATACAGCTTTAAGAAGAGGTATGATGAAGCTCATGGAGCAGGGAGAGTGACCTAGTAGCAACCAGTGAAGAGGCGGGACCAGGAGCTGTGAATCGACCCCTGCAACCACAACTAGGTGAGTACAACTAGGTGAGTACACACATACACAGATGAACGAATTGTTAGTAATATGTATACTTGTCATGCATACCTGTTATGTATCCAAAAATTGCCATCATATTTGTCATGGTAATTTGCTAATGAGTTCGAATGCGTGACTGGAGTAGACTAAATATTTCGTCTTATGGTAGCATCGGCCTGATTTATAAGTCTCTCGAGCTACTGGTCCACATCCTGTCTCACTCGTATATAAATCATGACTGACTTTCTGGGCACTCAAGGAGAGGGCTGTGAAAGCGCTGGTGTCAAGACTGGGACCCCTAACATACCTTAAGCCTTAGGAATTCTAACAGCTGTTCGTGGGATACATAACGGATATGCATGACAAGCATGCAAACTACTGACAGAATCGTGGAGGCTCTCACGGAGAAAAAGCTAATGGAGATGATAACAGATACAATCTTCTTGACTGGCTATCAAATGATGAGGAAAGACAGAGGGAAGAGAATGAGGAGTAGTTGCATTACTCATCGGGAATGGATTGGAGTTTTGAGGAGATGGGAGGAATGGACAGACGGGAAACAGTTGACTTCATAGTAGGAGCACTTCAGACCGGGGATTGCAAGGAAGTGATAACAGAGATGTACAACCTACCATTGAATAGCAAGAAGCCAAGATAAGAGTATAATGGAACCAACAGAACAATGGTGGGCACACTAGCTGAGGTGGCCAGGAGGGCCCACATGGGCAGGGCAAAGTTACTAAGCTACTGATCATAGGAGACTTTAACCACAATGAAATTTACTGGGAAAACCTTGAGCCACACTGGGGACCAGAAACGTGTGGGACTAAGATGCTAGAGGTGGTAATGGAAAACTTCATGCACTAATATAACATGGACACAACCAGAGAGAGAAAGGAGAGGATGAACCAGCAAGGCAGGACCTTGTATTCACCCTGAGGGGTTCCGACATAGGGGATATTACTTGCAGAAGACCCCTTGGCGCTTATGATCACATTGTCGTGAGTTTCGAATACCTTGCAAAAGTAAAACTGGAGAGTGATATAGCAGGGGAAGAAGAGGAGAAGACAAACTTCAAAAGGGGAAACTACACAGGCACAAGGCAATTCTTGTATGAGGTGCAGTGGGGAAGAGACTTAGAGAGAAAGACAGTATATGAAATGATGGAACATGTGGCCACAAAATGCGGGGAAGGAGAGAAAAAGTTGGTACCCAGGGGCAACAAAAACACTGGGAACACCAGAGTGAGCCCACGGTTTACCCGGAGTTGAAGAGAGAGCAAATTCATGTGTGCTAGAGAGTGGGAAAAGTATGAAAGGGAAAGTACTCAGGAAATCAAGTTGAGCCGAAGTACCAGAAACAAATATGCATGGATAAGGAGGGAGGCCTAGTAGTAATTTAAGAATGACATAGCATTGAAAGCCAAATGTGTCTCAGAGTTGTTACATAGCCACTTCAGGAGGAAAACAATAATCAAGAATCAAATAAGCAGGCTGAAGAAAGAAGCAGGGGAGTGTGCTAGGAATGACCAGGAAGTATGTGAAGAGCTCAGCACCAGATTTAGGAAGGTATTGTCAGAGGAGACAGAAAGGCTTCCTGCAAACAGAGGTGGTAGGATACACCAGCACTTGTTCAGAACACAAGCAACCGAGGAGGAGACGAAACTGCTATGTGAGTTAGATACCACGAAGGCAGTGGGATCAGATTATATCTCCATGGGTCCTGAGAGAGGGAGAAGAGGCACTGTGTGTGCCACAAACAATCTTCAACAAATCTATCGAAACAGGGCAACTACCTGAGGTGCGGAAAAACAGCAAATGTAATGCCAGCTTATAAGAAAGGAGATAGACATCCTTAAACTGCAGACCAGTGTCACTGGCATGTATAGTATGTAAAGTCATAGAGAAGATTATCAAAAGAAGAGTGGTTGAGCACCTAGAAAGGAGTGGGTTCATACATGACACCCAACAAGGTAACAGAAATAAGACAAGAGAGAGGGATGGATAGACTGCATTTTCTTAGACTGTAAGAAGGCTTTTCACACAGTACTACACATGAGACTAGTATAAAAGCTAGAGGAGCAGGCAGGAATAACAGGAAAGAGATGCAATGGATCAGGGAATACCAAACAGTGATGTTACATGACGAGGTGTCAGAGTAAGTACATGTGTCGAGTGGAGTTCCACAAGTTTCAGTCATAGGGCCGGTGCAGTTTCTTTTATGTGTGAATAATATGACAAAAGGTCTTCAGACAGACGACGTGAAACTAATGAGGAGAATATAAACAGACGAAGATCAGGAGTATAGCCCCACCAAGTGCAAAGTTATGAAGCTTGAGGAAGGACAAAGAAGACCGCAGAGTACAGGCCTGGGGACCAAAGACTGCAAACCTCGCTCAAGGAGAAAGATCTTGGGGCGAATATAATACCGAGCACATTTCCTGAGGCGCACATCAACCAAATAACTACTGCAGCATATGAGTGCCTATCAGACCTAAGAATGACGTTTCGATATTTAAGTAGAGTCATTCACGACACTGTACACCGTGTACGTCAGGCCCATACTGGAGTATGCAGCACCAATATGGAACCCACACCTGGTCAAGAACGTCAAGAACTTGGAAAAAGTGCAGAGGATTGAAACAAGATTAGTCTCGGAGCTAAGGGGTATGTCCCATGAGGAGAGGTTAAGGGAACTCAACCTCATGACATTGGGGGACGTTAGGACTAGGAGTGATATGAAAACAATGTACAAAATGCTACGATGAATTGGTAGAGTGAATAAAGACAGATTGTTTGAGAGATGGAACACGAGGGCACAACCGGAAGTGACGAATTCAACAGAGTCATAAGGGACATTAGGAAATATTTCTTCAGCCTTCGAGTTGTCAGGAAGTGGGACGCCCTGGAGAATGAAATCGTTTACCTGGAGGGTATTTTGGGGGTCAGTGCCCCCGCGGACTGATCCATAATCAGGCCTCACTGTGGATCACAGCCTGATCAACTAGGCTGTTACTGCCGGTTGACTGCAATCCAACGTACGAATCACAGCCTGGGTGGTCAGATACTGTCTCTAGGTGTTTGTCCAGCTTTCTCTCGAGGACAGTCAGGGGTCTATTGGTAATCCCCCCTTGTGTATGCTTGATGGCAAGTGAACAGTCTTGGGTCCATGACGCTTATTGTTTTATCTCTTAATGTACTCACAGCATCCCTGCTTTCCAATTGGGGGTTCTGCACTACCTGCCGAATCTTTTGCTTTCATAGGGAGTGATTTCCATGTGCAGATGTGGGACTAGTCCCTCTAGGATTTTCTAGGTGTAAATTATGATATATCTCTCTCACCTATGTTCCAAGGAGTACTGGTCAAGCGACGTCAAACATTACAACTAACTGAGATGCTGTATTGTACTTTTACGTGAAGTGAAAATTGGAATTTGTCCTCCTCGAGCTTCATATTGTTTTCTGAGGTCCATTTGAAAACCTGGTTTATATCCACTTGGAGATTTGCAGTGTCCCCAGTGGATGACACTGTCATGCAAGTTCTGTTATCACCAGAAAAAGATGATATGGTGCTATGGCTTACCTTTCTGTTTATATCAGATATGAGGATGAGGAAATGGATGAGAGCGAGTACAACTACTGGATCACTATGACATCGTCTTGGATGTACTGGAAGACAAACAAAATAAAGGTGTAATATACATAGAGTTTGCAAAAATCTTTAACAGTATGATTATGGTGTAATAACACACAAAATGCGTGATAAAGGAATAACTGGAAGAGTGGGTAGACGGATCTTTAATTTTTTAACTAAGCGAACACAAAGTGCAATAATAAACAGAGAAAAGTCAGAGGCCGTGGCAGTGAAAAGTGGAACAGAGCTTTTCACTGCCGCGGCCTCCGACTTTCCTCTGTTTATTATTACTCTTTGTGTTCTCTTGGTTAAAAAGTTAAAGATCCGTCTACCCACTTTTACCGTTATTCCTTTATCACGTATTTTGTGTTATTACACCATAATCATATTGTTAAAGATTTTTGCAAACGCTATGTATATTACACCTGCATTCTGTTTGTCTTCCAGTGCATCCAAGACCATGTCATAGTGATCCAGTAGTTGTGAGAGGCAGAGGCGACCTGCTCTAAGCACATGCTGCCCTAGAGTTTTTAAGTTTTTGGGTATCCAGAGGTTGGCAATCTTGCTTCATAGAACCCTTTAAAAAAATATGATATAGTATTACAAACACAGGTGCAGATATAGCCTGCACATCTTGCTGTAATGTTATTACCACCTGAGAACAAGCAAAAGGCAGCACAGAATAACTGAATTATATTTCCTTCATCAAAACAAGCTGGTGTTTACAGTGCAGTATAACCTATGTACAGTATTTACACCATGTATAATGATGCCAAAGTAAGCATAAGACACAGTGATCAATGAGACAGATGCAAGCACAAGACACAGTGAACCGTGAGTGAGGAGCAGCGAGGGCAAGTCTGCCAAAGTTGCTGCACGAGTGTACCACATCGCTTCACAGCTTTGGAGGACTTCCTTGTGATTGGCTGGTTGAACCAAGGTGCTGGTACAACGATAGGATCTCTTTGTTCGTTAAACCCTTAGCACCTGGTTCACTGATTGGGAGGTAGCCTGTATGAGAGTGTGGCATACACAGAATAAAACATACTCTTAGCATGCCACACCCCCCACCCCAAAAGGGTTCTAATAGCCAGGATTAGGTATCCTTCATGAGTAGTGTGCCACCATGGTATCGCCTTTTCTCTCAACCATCCAGCTCATTTGGTAGTGTTCAACTCAAAGGACTTCCCAGTCAGACAGCCTTAGAGCGAGACAGCTGACAGTAGGGCTAGCGTAAGCTCAAGACACTTGTGGTCGGGAGCAAGTGTCTCCTCACAAGAATATCCTTATAGTCAGATTAACTCAAATTTTACTTTATAACCATAAGGGAAAAAGAATTTACTACCCATGTTGTCCCTAACACATCCTAATAATTACAATATCTGGAAAGGGCATCTGCTAGCACATTATCTTTGCCGGCTGTGTGGTATAAAGACAGATTGTAGGATTGTAACGATAATGACCATCTCATCAAGCACGTGTTCTTGTTCTTCATTGAGCTGAGGTACGTCAAGGGATTATGGTCACTGAAGATGGTGACCACGTGTGACGTATTGGCAAGGAACACGTCAAAATGCTCCAGTGCAAGTACCAAGGCCAGGGCCTCTTTTTCAGTAGTAGAGTAGGCCTGCTGATAGGCCTGGTCTATAGAAACCTTCCATTCCCAATAACTTTCGTAGAGACTTCTTATCATGAGGGACTGGAAAGTTTTTATAGCCACAACTTTATGCAAATTTAGGTGATACTTTGCCACTACCCACTTCATGACCAAAAAAGGTTATAGTTGATTGGCCAAAAGATGACTTACTCGGGTTAACAGTTGAAAGGTTCTGAACCTCTCGAAGAAGGATTCATGATGGGTCACATGTTGCTGCCATGTATCAGAAATTACAACTATATTATATAGACAAACCATCGTGCCTTCAAGTCCTTTAATATCTTGTTGGACCAATTTTTAGAATGTGGCAGGCGAGTTCCGCATTCCCAGTCGGGTCACAGTATATTGATAGTGACCTCCTGGAGTGATGAAGGCAGAAATCTCCTTTGCTTTATATATTAAAGGTATCGTTAAGGAGATCTAGTTTGGAAACAAAAGGGGCTTTACCCACAAAGTCCTCTGTATTGTCCAAATATAGAAGAGGGTAAGCATCTAGTACTGTGACCTTAATAAGGATGTACAGTGAAGCTCATAGACTGGATGATTCCTCCACCAATCCATGGTCTAACAGAAATGCAACCTCATGCTGAAGTAGCCTCTGTTTTTCATGATTAGCTCTATAGGGAGAGAGTTTAATAGGCTTAGCAGTTCCTACGTCCACATTGTGATAACCAAGGTTGCACTTTTTCGGAACATCCAACAATATGTCTGGATAGGTTTGCAGAAGGGTAGTTAGTGTTTCTATTTGATCTTTTGCAAATCCCGACATTATGGGGCAAAGATCTTGGGGGATGGCCGAATTAGAGAACCTGATTTGAACCTCCGGAATTGTGTACAGGGAATCAGAGTCGTCACAGAGTCAGACACAAAGGATATAGTCATTACCGGAACATTATGTGGTTCATAAAATAATTTAAACTTTACCCACATCTGGCTTATCAAGTGGTTCTACCACGTAATTTAAATCTGACTTTTTCTTTATTACCTTCATCAGTCCCATAAACCTTGCTTGCAAGGTGTGGCCAGGCACAGGCTCCTGGACTACCACCTTGTCTCCAGAGTTCAAGAATCGAAATTTAGCAATTTTGTCATACCTCTGTTTTATGTAGTTTTTGAGCAGATTTTAAGTTGGCCCTAACCAGCTGACTGGCCATGTGCAATCTCGATGAGGGATCGTAGGGTGTTTAGCAGGCATTTACTCCCATCCATCCTTCCTCAAGCGCGTGTAAGGGGCCTCTCACATTGTGCCCAAAAATCAACTCAAAGGGACTGTACCCCGTTAATTCCTGTTTCTCGCACTGCAAACAGCAGCAGAGGATGCGATTCATCCTATTCTGTAGGAAAATGTATAGCTGGTAAGTAAGACACATAGGCAACAGTTAGGCATCTTTATTTCCAAACGTTTGGCCTACACAGTAGGCTTCTTCAGTCGAGTACAGAAAGTAGGCAGGAGCAGTAGAGATGTGAAGATGATGTAATCAGTCTATCACCCGTGAAGACGTAGATTTGAGGTTGTCAGTCCCTCAGCCTGAAGGAGAGTTCTGTTCCATAGTCTAAAACAATGTGAAGATTAAGCGACAGTGTGGAGACTTATATACCGTCGGCAAGAAAGGTGTATAGTAGTAGTAGAAAGTATGTAATCACTGAGAGATCACGTCCCTCTCAGATCCAACCATTCTCACTGGAAAAAGTTGTCCAAGGTATTTTCTCTCTTCTGTACTAAGATGCCATTGTGTTGCAGTGTCTGACAGTACATATCAAAATGGTATACAATATCGACAGGTTGGTAAGTAAGACACATAGGCAATAGTTAGGCAACACGTTTCGGTATAAAGATGCCTAACTGTTGCCTATGTGTCTTACTTACCAACCTGTCGATATTGTATACCATTTTGATATTCATTCACGAAAATGCGTGCGATACATATTCATCATTGTTTTTAGGGTTTGATGAAACCATTCCAACGTGCCTCGGAACTAAGGATGATGGGCCGTGGACAATTTTTGATTAATTCCTTGCCTAGTTACAGCTCTGAATGATTTTGCTGTAAAATTAGTATCCTTGTCACTCTGGACAGATTGGGGAATGTCAGAGTGGGAAATAAACTTAATGAGGGCTTTAAGAACGGCCTTTGTGTTTATACTACACATAGGAACGGCTAGGGGATACCAAAAAGTATATTCAAAACATTAAACAGATATCGGTTACTTGACTTGGCTTTTGGTAATGGTCCCACACAATTAATAGTTAAGTCCGCAAATGGCTCTCCATTTGAAGGTCTGGGATGATGTGTTGCGGGTCACTTGAAGACACTCATGGACCTAACTGTGCACATCTCGTCTTATACCCGGTCAATTAAAATGTTTTAAAATCATATAAAGGGTTTTAGTAACGCCCAAATATCCTCCAGAGGACGAACTGTGAGCTATTTTTAGGATCTGAGTCCTTAACTTCTTAAGAACTTCCAGGATAACTCTAGCTCTAAACTTCCCCCACCTCCTTACCAGGCTCACAACACACTGGCAGGTTGTGTTTAATTTCATATTTAACCGGGTAAAATGAGCTGGATTCGCCCATGGCAGCTTTAAAAGCGGAGGCTAAAGAAGGATATTTTCATTGCTCTTTCAGAAACGGCAGTCCCACTAGCATGGAAGCAGAAACGTCTCGCAGTCCCGCAACCCCGGAATAGCAAGGCTTAATCAGGGAATTTTCACTAGATTTACGAGGCCCTGGCTAGTTTTCCTCATAAAATAAATTGTCGAGCCCTAGATCACAGTCCTCCAAGGATAGGTCAGAATTCTTTTTAGACTTTCCTTTAAACATTGCCCCAGTTATGACCAACATCGGAGAAGAGGTTTTGGTGGTTTATGGGCTCGGGACACCACCTAGAATTTAGAATAACACAGCATCTTTCATGGGAAATCCCCAGACACACCTACGGCTAAATATCCAATATAATACTGGTAAGGTAAATTTTATGCAAAGAAACAGAAAACACAGCTTCCCTATAAGCTTCTAATAATACTGAGGAGTTTAACAAGGTTCTCAGAAATTGGAAGTACTCCCTCTTGTGCAGCAGAACGAGTTTGTTGATACTCTATGGCAATAGAATGAGCAGTTCACCAGCAGTGATCAAGAGATATTCTGGGCAAATTTTGCAGGGTATACTCAGTCACCAATCGCCTAACACGTGTCAGTGGCATAACCCACTATAACAAAATGCTGTTTACAATATGTTCAATGCAACACAAAGCAATAGCACAGAAAGACTTGCAGGATGCAATGCAATACTGAAGGCAGGCCTGTGGAGACAATGCCGGTACAAACTCTCAGACAGGCTCTCATATTATGATCACAGGTGTAGATATGACCTGCACACCTGCCGTAATACGATTACCACTTGGGAACAAGCCAAAGACGGCACTGAATAACTGAATTATATTTCCTTCACCAAAACAAGCTGGCATTTATAGCCTATGTACAGCATTTACTCTATGTACTATGAGGCAAAAGCATGCATAAGACATGGTGATCAATGAGGCAAATGCAAGTACAAGACAGAGTGAGCCATGAGTGTCTAGCAGTGCAGGCAAGTCTGCCAGAGTTGTTTCAAGAGTATACCACTTTGCTTCACAGTTTTGGCCTTCCTTCCTTCCTTATGACTGGCTGGTTCGCTGGTCGGGAAGCATGCCTATATGGGCGTGTAACATACTCTTAGCATGCCATATGTTGGATGTTAGTGCTATCAGTCTATATTTCTTTGCAATTACTTTACTGTTACCTTTGTGGAGTGGGGCTATATCCGTTACTTTTAGTGACTGTGGGATGGCCCCACTGTCCATGCTCTCTCTCCAAAGAATATTTAAGGCACATGAGAGGGTTTTCTTGCACTTCTTGAAGAACATAGAGTTCCAGAAGCATGTCATTAATTGCTTTTTCAAAGTTCAATTATTTCAGAAATTCTGTAATTTACTTGTCACAAGGGTTTTTGCAAGTCCCTCTTCATGAGGAAAGCCAAGACCTAACTGCCTTTTTCACTCCAACAAGTCATTATAATTTTGTAAGAATGCTTTTTGGGTTACATTCCTCACCTATCACATTTTCGAGGCTCTTGACAAGCATATTTCTGGTCCTGATAAGTAACGTGCTCATGGTGTACTTAGATGACATAATCATGTCTGAAAACATAAAAACATATCTTTGAAGTCTTGATTTGGTACAGCTTTTCTGATCAAATATCAAGTTTCTGAGTCATATAGTCACTCCTAGAGAATTTACAACCAATCAACGTAAAATAACTGCTATTCCAAATTTTCCAACTCCAAAAACTGCTGATGAAATTTTGAGTATCAGTCATAAAAAAAATAAACTCAGATTGTCGATTAGTGGCTCACTAACCACTGAGCCATATCGGGGCTTCAGTATCTCACTCATTTCTGTATTGTCATCTGTGTAAGTCCCACCTCATTCAAGCAAGGGCCCAATACTAGATGTGGGTTTTGATCTGGATTTGGCATAAGAAAAGAAATAGTTTGGATTTCTTTTGATTTCATTTATTGCCTTAAGTTCTTTCTATTTTCCTGGCTCCTGTAGCATCACTTTAGCATCACTTCAATATTTTATATTTCTTTAGGTAGTGCCTCCTTCTGTACTCCAGACAGACTGGCCTCTTGGAAAAGGTCTGTGATTCTTTGCCTTCGCCTTCAGAGGGAGCATCTCTCTCTTTCTAGTTTCCATCTCCTCTTCTCTTTCTTTAGGAGAATGTAACTTGAGCATATATAAATGATAAATATTAGTTATAAGTCTGGTATCAGTGAATGATACTCTTCAGAGGCGACGTGTTACTTTATTGGGTTCTTGGTTACAGGCAATGTGTTGTTGGCTTTATGAGGACAATGCAGGGTGTTGCAAAGTGAACTGAGGGTAGGCCTATGGCCATTAGGTGGCAGCACAAGTCTTCTGGCACAGCTCCCCTAGCGGTAGTCATGGGAAACGGTATGGGATAGGCATACCCAGCTACATTGCCTGGCCACATTACCCACAGTTGTCCTCGACCGTGTCAAGTGACTGAACAAAACTCGGTCTCTCACAGGAACAGAGCAAAAAAACACAATATAAAACATATATATATATATACATGTGGACATGGAACAAAAACAAAAAAAAAAATACTTCCTACAGGGAGAGAAGAAAAAAAAAGGGGTGTGCTAAAACATCGAGTGTCAACACAGTGAGCCTTGGAGGCATCACTGTATGCCTTTCTGCATCTTTACAGGTGCTGCAGCACATCAGGAGACATCACTGTAGCTGAGCTGTGACGTATCAGGGTGTGGTCTCGTCTGGAAAGGAGTAGTTGCTGCAGGTTTTACTCAACCTGGGGCATAACCTGCTGGTGCTCTTGAGTGAGACATCGGCAGACCCCAGTAATCTGGGCAGGACTTCTTCTGGCATGTGACTCAGGACACTTCTGGACTGGTACTGTCGCAGCAGCAGTCACTGCCAGGAATTCGGCATAGTACAGCTTAGTGGTGCCGGCGAGAGTGAGTGAGTTGTAGCAGGGACGACTCAGGCATATCTGGAGTTGTATCAGCCTACACCATAACTGAAGTGAACGAGCTAGCTGTCAAAGTGCCATCGTACTTTGTACAGCTGTGACTGTCCTCACTGAAGCCTTGACATGAGTCCAACAGTCGCCTGCCGCCAGGGATACTGCAGCTTGACAACTATCACCCTCTCGACAGAGTTGGAGTTAGAGCAGAGGTTAGATTGAGCGTCCTCAGACTGTTTTCTACTCTTAAATGTACTCTGATGGTCAGGATATGGAGTGATACGAGCTCTCTATTGGGATTCACAGCACGGAGGACTCGGACATGACATCTAAGAGAGCGGTGAGCATAATTACTATCTATACAAGGGGCTCAGATGACTCAAAGCATCTGAGGCCGGGACTGACTAGTGTCATGTAACACGATGGTGCTACAATGGCATACAGCTTGCTGCTCCATGTAGCTTGTAGATCCACGTGGCTTGGTGTGACCTCGGGCACTCGGACACACAGCTCTGGCTAGGCATTCTCCCGGAATTCACAGAGAAACAGCAGAGAGGTAGTGAGCGTTGAGTGGTGGTGGTGGTGGGAGCTTGGGTGGCATATGGTGCAGCAAAGATCTCCGCCGTTTCCTCCTCACCCACCCACATGGGAAACGGATGGACACCCTACTCTGGACGCAAAGACACCGCAAAACTCACCTTTGACATGCTGAAATAGCCGTGCTGAGCGGAAATAACTGCAGCAACAAACAAGTGATGCTGAGCACATAACTTGGAAACAGCCTGGGATGCTGTGGAATCCCAGGTGATGCCATTAAGATTTCTCGAAGAAATACAACGAATTTCGGCCGTTGTCGTGTTTGTACCTATGTCTGGATGCTGAGAGTTGGAGACACAACATCAGGAGAACGTGCTGGGAAATGGATGCTGCTTGTACGAGTCGATGAAGGAGTGACAACATCTTCTTCCCTTCCTCCCTCCAGGCAACCACCACTGCTGGGTTCTTGGTTACAGGCAGTGTGTTTAGGAAACGCTGAGACCAGGCCCAGCCTGGCGAGAAAGAAGTACTTCTTGACTCTAGGTTGTTGGCTGCGTGAATGAGGACAATACAGAGTGTTGCGGGTTCAGCTGAGGCCACTAAGTGGCACTGCTCCCCTAGTGGTTGTCATGGGAAGCAGTATGGGGTAGGCATACCCAGCTACAAATATCTTAAGTACCACAGAGTTAATTCTTTCTAAGCAAAGGTCTGTGTTGTTTAGGATATCTTCCCAGCATCATTTAGGACATGGTTAATTTGATCCCACTCTACGTTTTTGTTATTGAAGTTGAATTTGGTGAAGGTACCCCTCTAACTTATCTCGTTTTACTGGACAGGGCCCCTGTGCATACTTCTACTATGTTGTGGTAAGAACACAAGAACATAAGAATGGAGGAACATTGCAGAAGGCCTACTGGCCCAGACAAGGCAGGTCCTTATCAAAACGACCTCTACCCACAGATACCCAAGAATTTACTCCCGTACCCAAAGATACCCAAGAATTTACTCCCGTACCCAAAGATACCCAAGAATTTACTCCTGTACCCAATGACACAAATCAAACCCAGCCCCTCCCACTCATATATTTGTCCAATCTCTTCTTAAAGCTACCCAAGGTCCTAGCCTCTATCACCCCACTGGGAAGACTGTTCCACGCATCCACAACTCTGTTAGAAAACCAGTACTTACCTATGTCCTTTCTAAATCTAAATTTATCCAACTTAAATCCATTATTTCTGGTTCTTACCTAGTTCGACACCCTCAGTACTTTATTAATATCTCCCTTGTTTATGCCCGTCATCCACTTATACACTTCAATGATATCTCCCCTCATTCTACGTCTCTCCAGAGAGTGGAGATTTAAGGCTTTAAGTCTATCTTCATACGGGAGATTCCTTACACAGTAAATCATTTTAGTCTTTCTTCTCTGTATGTTCTCTAATGAGTCTATGTCCATCCTGTAGTAAGGAGACCAAAATTGAGCAGCATAATCTAAATGAGGTCTCAGTAGTGGTGTATAGAGCTGTAAAATAACTTTTGAACTTATGTTACTTATACTTCTTGACATAAATCCAAGTAATCTGTTAGCTTTGTTGCACACACTTAGGCACTGCTGTCTTGGCTTTAGATTTCTGCTTACGATGACTCCCAAGTCATTTTCACATTCTGTATGATCAAGCTCTACTTCACCTAGATTATAGCTTTGAAGGTTATTTTCATTAGCAAGGACTAGTAACTACACTTATCCACACTGAACTTCATCTGCCATTTTTCAGACCAAGACATTAATTTGTCCAAATCCTCCTGGAGTTCATTGCTATCCTTCTCAGAATGAATCATATGGCCTATCTTTGTATCATCAGCAAATTTGCTCATATCACTCGTAATCCCTTCATCAAGGTCATTAATGTAAATTATGAACAAGAGAGGGCCTAAAACTGATCCTTGTGGAACGCCACTGGAGACTAATCCCCATTCAGATTTGACCCCATTAATCGAAACTCTCTGCTTTCTATTGGTAAGCCATGTCTCTCTCCATGCTAGAACTTTACTTCCTATACCTTGAGCTGCCACTTTTCTTTAGAGTCTCGAAGGCTTTACTAAAAACCAGATAAACAATATCATATTCTTTATCTTTGTCTACTGTCTCAAATGTTCTATTGAAGAACGTCAGTAAATTTGTCAGGCAGGAACGACCTCATGTGAACCCATGCTGAGATTCATTAATCAAATTATGCTCTTCAAGGTGACTTTTAATATTGTCAACTATAATTGATTCTAATAACTTGCCCACTATAGATGTCAGGCTTATTGGACGGTAATTTGAAGGAATGGACTTAGCCCCTGATTTGAATATAGGAACCACATTAGCCATCTTCCACAACTCTGGCACAACACCGGTAAGGATGGACGCATTAAACACGCTCGTTAATGGCTGACTAAGTTCCATCTTGCATTCCTTAAGTACCCTGGAAAACAACTCATCGGGCCCCGGGGACTTATTTTGCTTCAGTTTGTCTATCTGTTTGATAACCATGTCCCTCGTGACAGTAATATTAGTTAATTTGAATTCATCAGGAAATGAAAAATTTTTAATTTCTGGAATCTCATTTGTGTCTTCCTGTGTAAAAAACTGATAAAAATTAGTCATTAAATAAGGAACACATTTCCAGTTCATTATCCGTCAGCTGTCCATTCCCAGTTTTCAGAGGTCCTACTTTTTCCTTCACCTTCGTCCTATACACTTGAAAGAACCCCTTTGGATTGGTCTTTGATCTTTGATCAAAGTGTATTATTGAGTGCATTGTCTTTGATATTTCATACCAGGTCGTCATTATTAGTGAAAATAAGGTCAAGTGTATTTTCCAGTCTTGTTTCCTCCACTATTCTCTGGCTTAAAGTGAATGTGTTACTGAGTTTCAATAGCTCACATGTGTGTGAATTTTCACTTGAGCTGCCTCCTGGGGTGATCTCTGTCATAACATTATTTGTCACAGTTTTCCATTTTAGATGCCTTAAGCTGAAATCACCCAGCAACAAGATATTTGACGCTGGGATTGGAAGATTTTTCAGACATTAGTCAATTTTCATTTGAATTGTTGGGATGTTATAGTCAATTTTCAATTGGATTGTTGGGAAGTTATATCTGGTGGCTTGTATGCAACCACAACAACAAGGTTTTGGTTCTCAGTCTTCATTGCCAAACCTTCAACTACATCATTTGCTGTGTTTAATAATTCTGAACAAATGAGCGACTCTGACATACAGGCCAACCCTTCTTGCTGCCTGATCTTTCTGTAACATCCGCATAAGTTGTACCAGAGTATCCACATTTTGATGTCAAAGTGATCTTTTCTGTGGGTCTCTGTGAAAGCCACATTGTTTTGGACTCTGTGAGGAGTCCACTGATGAAAGGTATTTTGTTGTTGGTTGTTGCCTTCAGATTCTGTATATATGCAAATTCAAATGTTGTCGTATTGATTGTATGTAGAGGGGGCTTTATTTGTTGGCACTAATATCTGTTGTTTTGGAGTAGGGCCATTGACATAAATAACCCGCACATAGGGGAGAGAACCTTGTGACGACGTTTCGATCCTGCTTAGACCATTTACAAGTCACACAAACACAAAAGAGTGAGGTAGCTAGTATATATAGTCGAGGGGGGACAGGGACCATTCACTCCCTTCTCTGTCTCTTGTGGCACTAAAACAACTTCCCTACTTTCTGCTACCACTACCACTTCCATTACCAGCATTACCACTACCATTACTTCTTTTTCTTCCTCACTTTGTCCAGTCCATATCTCCCTCGCCTGTACACACTGGCTCCCTCACTCTTTGTGTTAGTGTGACTAGTGAATGGTACAAGTCGGACCACGGAGTCGACGCAAGCTTCTATGTGCGGGTTATTCCGTGTATTTCCATGTTATTTCCTGACACTAAAAGTTGTTTCTATTGAATGGTTGTAATTACTATGGTTTGTCTCCCAAGGTTTGTGGTTGGTTCCATTCAAATGGTGTTCCTGGCAGTTTGTGTTGTAGCAGGACCCATACATGGCTTTAAGAAGAAGTACGATTAGGCTCTCGAAGCAAAGAGGGAGCAAACCTAATAGCGACCAGGGAAGAAGCGCAGCCAGGAGCTGAGACTTGACCCCTGCAACAACATGTACGTACATACACACCCCACGCCAAGTGTCTGTAGAAAAGTGCCTTTACATCTAGTTACTGATGCTACTACAACTACGACTACAACTACTACAACTACTACTACTACTACTACTACTACTACTACTAATAATAATAATAATAACAATAATAATAACAATGATAATGACTCCTTCAAGTTCAAGATATTCCTGGAGCTGGTGCTCAACCCAGGGTCCTGGAGCTGGTGCTCAACCCAGGGTCCTGGAGCTAGTGCTCAACCCAGGGTCCTGGAGCTGGTGCTCAACCCAGGGTCCTGGAGCTGGTGCTCAACCCAGGGTCCTGGAGCTGGTGCTCAACCCAGGGTCCTGGAGCTGGTGCTCAACCCAGGGTCCTGGAGCTAGTGCTCAACCCAGGGTCCTGGAGCTGGTGCTCAACCCAGGGTCCTGGAGCTGGTGCTCAACCCAGGGTCCTGGAGCTGGTGCTCAACCCAGGGTCCTGGAGCTGGTGCTCAACCCAGGGTCTTGGAGCTGGTGCTCAACCCAGGGTCCTGGAGCTGGTGCTCAACCCAGGGTCCTGGAGCTGGTGCTCAACCCAGGGTCCTGGAGCTGGTGCTCAACCCAGGGTCCTGGAGCTGGTGCTCAAGCCAGGGTCTTGGAGCTGGTGCTCAACCCAGGGTCCTGGAGCTGGTGCTCAACCCAGGGTCCTGGAGCTGGTGCTCAACCCAGGGTCCTGAAGCTGGTGCTCAACCCAGGGTCCTGGAGCTGGTGCTCAACCCAGGGTCCTGGAGCTGGTGCTCAACCCAGGGTTGGAGCTGGTGCTCAACCCAGGGTCCTGGAGCTGGTGCTCAACCCAGGGTCCTGGAGCTGGTGCTCAACCCAGGGTCCTGAAGCTGGTGCTCAACCCAGGGTCCTGGAGCTGGTGCTCAACCCAGGGTCCTGGAGCTGGTGCTCAACCCAGGGTCTTGGAGCTGGTGCTCAACCCAGGGTCCTGGAGCTGGTGCTCAACCCAGGGTCCTGGAGCTGGTGCTCAACCCAGGGTCCTGGAGCTGGTGCTCAACCCAGGGCTCAACCCAGGGTCCTGGAGCTGGTGCTCAACCCAGGGTCCTGGAGCTGGTGCTCAACCCAGGGTCCTGGAGCTGGTGCTCAACCCAGGGTCCTGGAGCTGGTGCTCAACCCAGGGTCCTGGAGCTGGTGCTCAACCCAGGGTCCTGGAGCTGGTGCTCAACCCAGGGTCCTGGAGCTGGTGCTCAACCCAGGGTCCTGGAGCTGGTGCTCAACCCAGGGTCCTGGAGCTGGTGCTCAACCCAGGGTCCTGGAGCTGGTGCTCAACCCAGGGTCCTGGAGCTGGTGCTCAACCCAGGGTCTTGGAGCTGGTGCTCAACCCAGGGTCCTGGAGCTGGTGCTCAACCCAGGGTCCTGGAGCTGGTGCTCAACCCAGGGTCCTGGAGCTGGTGCTCAACCCAGGGTCTTGGAGCTGGTGCTCAACCCAGGGTCCTGGAGCTGGTGCTCAACCCAGGGTCCTGGAGCTGGTGCTCAAGCTGGTGCTCCTCAGGGTCCTGGAGCTGGTGCTCAACCCAGGGTCAACCCAGGGTCTTGGAGCTGGTGCTCAACCCAGGGTCCTGGAGCTGGTGCTCAACCCAGGGTCCTGGAGCTGGTGCTCAGGGTCCTGGAGATGGTGCTCAACCCAGGGTCCTGGAGCTGGTGCTCAACCCAGGGTCCTGGAGCTGGTGCTCAACCCAGGGTCCTGGAGCTGGTGCTCAACCCAGGGTCCTGGAGCTGGTGCTCAACCCAGGGTCCTGGAGCTGGTGCTCAACCCAGGGTCCTGGAGCTGGTGCTCAACCCAGGGTCCTGGAGCTGGTGCTCAACCCAGGGTCCTGGAGCTGGTGCTCAACCCAGGGTCCTGGAGCTGGTGCTCAACCCAGGGTCCTGGAGCTGGTGCTCAACCCAGGGTCCTGGAGCTGGTGCTCAACTCAGGGTCCTGGAGCTGGTGCTCAACCCAGGGTCCTGGAACTGGTGCTCAACCCAGGGTCCTGGAGCTGGTGCTCAACCCAGGGTCTTGGAGCTGGTGCTCAACCCAGGGTCCTGGAGCTGGTGCTCAACCCAGGGTCCTGGAGCTGGTGCTCAACCCAGGGTCCTGGAGCTGGTGCTCAACCCAGGGTCTTGGAGCTGGTGCTCAACTCAGGGTCCTGGAGCTGGTGCTCAACCCAGGGTCCTGGAACTGGTGCTCAACCCAGGGTCCTGGAGCTGGTGCTCAACCCAGGGTCTTGGAGCTGGTGCTCAACCCAGGGTCCTGGAGCTGGTGCTCAACCCAGGGTCCTGGAGCTGGTGCTCAACCCAGGGTCCTGGAGATGGTGCTCAACCCAGGGTCCTGGAGCTGGTGCTCAACCCAGGGTCCTGGAGCTGGTGCTCAACCCAGGGTACTGGAGCTGGTGCTCAACCAAGGGTCCTGGAGCTGGTGCTCAACCCAGGGTCCTGGAGCTGGTGCTCAACCCAGGGTCCTGGAGCTGGTGATCAACCCAGGGTCCTGGAGCTGGTGCTCAACCCAGGGTCCTGGAGCTGGAGCTCAACCCAGGGTCCTGGAGCTGGTGCTCAACCCAGGGTCCTGGAGCTGGTGCTCAACCCAGGGTCCTGGAGCTGGTGCTCAACCCAGGGTCCTGGAGCTGGTGCTCAACCCAGGGTCCTGGAGCTGGTGCTCAACCCAGGGTCCTGGAGCTGGTGCTCAACCCAGGGTCCTGGAGCTGGTGCTCAACCCAGGGTCCTGGAGCTGGTGCTCAACCCAGGGTCCTGGAGCTGGTGCTCAACCCATGGTCCTGGAGCTGGTGCTCAACCCAGGGTCCTGGAGCTGGTGCTCAACCCAGGGTCCTGGAGCTGGTGCTCAACCCAGGGTCCTGGAGCTGGTGCTCAACCCAGGGTCCTGGAGCTGGTGCTCAAACCAGGGTCCTGGAGCTGGTGCTCAACCCAGGGTCCTGGAGCTGGTGCTCAACCCAGGGTCCTGGAGCTGGTGCTCAACCCAGGGTCCTGGAGCTGGTGCTCAACCCAGGGTCCTGGAGCTGGTGCTCAACCCAGGGTCCTGGAGCTGGTGCTCAACCCAGGGTCCTGGAGCTGGTGCTCAACCCAGGGTCCTGGAGCTGTTGCTCAACCCAGGGTCCTGGAGCTGGTGCTCAACCCAGGAGCCTGGAGCTGGTGCTCAACCCAGGAGCCTGGAGCTGGTGCTCAACCCAGGGTCCTGAAGCTGGTGCTCAACCCAGGGTCTTGGAGCTGGTGCTCAACCCAGGGTCCTGGAGCTGGTGCTCAACCCAGGGTCCTGGAGCTGGTGCTCAACCCAGGGTCCTGGAGCTGGTGCTCAACCCAGGGTCCTGGAGCTGGTGCTCAACCCAGGGTCCTGGAGCTGGTGCTCAACCCAGGGTCCTGGAGCTGGTGCTCAACCCAGGAGCCTGGAGCTGGTGCTCAACCCAGGGTCCTGAAGCTGGTGCTCAACCCAGGAGCCTGGAGCTGGTGCTCAACCCAGGAGCCTGGAGCTGGTGCTCAACCCAGGGTCCTGAAGCTGGTGCTCAACCCAGGGTCCTGGAGCTGGTGCTCAACCCAGGGTCTTGGAGCTGGTGCTCAACCCAGGGTCCTGAAGCTGGTGCTCAACCCAGGGTCCTGGAGCTGGTGCTCAACCCAGGGTCCTGGAACTGGTGCTCAACCCAGGAGCCTGGAGCTGGTGCTCAACCCAGGGTCCTGAAGCTGGTGCTCAACCCAGGGTCCTGGAGCTGGTGCTCAACCCAGGGTCTTGGAGCTGGTGCTCAACCCAGGGTACTGAAGCTGGTGCTCAACCCAGGTTCTTGGAGCTGGTGTTCAACCCAGGGTCCTGAAGCTGGTGCTCAACCCAGGGTCTTGGAGCTGGTGCTCAATCCCTGCAACTGCAAGTTGATGACTGGTGCTCAACCCAGGGTCCTGGAGCTGGTGCTCAACCCAGGGTCTTGGAGCTGGTGCTCAACCCAGGGTCCTGAAGCGGTGCTCAACCCCTTGTCTTGGAGCTGGTGCTCAACCCAGGGTCCTGAAGCTGGTGCTCAACCCAGGGTCTTGGAGCTGGTGTTCAACCCAGGGTCCTGAGCTGGTGCTCAACCCAGGAGCCTGGAGCTGGTGCTCAACCCAGGAGCCTGGAGCTGGTGCTCAACCCAGGAGCCTGGAGCTGGTGCTCAACCCAGGGTCCTGAAGCTGGTGCTCAACCCAGGGTCCTGGAGCTGGTGCTCAACCCAGGGTCTTGGAGCTGGTGCTCAACCCAGGGTCTTGGAGCTGGTGCTCAACCCAGGGTCCTGAAGCTGGTGCTCAACCCAGGGTCCTGGAGCTGGTGCTCAACCCAGGAGCCTGGAGCTGGTGCTCAACCCAGGGTCCTGAAGCTGGTGCTCAACCCAGGGTCCTGGAGCTGGTGCTCAACCCAGGGTCTTGGAGCTGGTGCTCAACCCAGGGTCTTGGAGCTGGTGCTCAACCCAGGGTCCTGAAGCTGGTGCTCAACCCAGGAGCCTGGAGCTGGTGCTCAACCCAGGAGCCTGGAGCTGGTGCTCAACCCAGGGTCCTGAAGCTGGTGCTCAACCCAGGGTCCTGGAGCTGGTGCTCAACCCAGGGTCTTGGAGCTGGTGCTCAACCCAGGGTCCTGAAGCTGGTGCTCAACCCAGGGTCTTGGAGCTGGTGTTCAACCCAGGGTCCTGAAGCTGGTGCTCAACCCAGGGTCCTGGAGCTGGTGCTCAACCCAGGGTCCTGGAACTGATGCTCAACCCAGGAGCCTGGAGCTGGTGCTCAACCCAGGGTCCTGAAGCTGGTGCTCAACCCAGGGTCCTGGAGCTGGTGCTCAACCCAGGGTCTTGGAGCTGGTGCTCAACCCAGGGTACTGAAGCTGGTGCTCAACCCAGGTTCTTGGAGCTGGTGTTCAACCCAGGGTCCTGAAGCTGGTGCTCAACCCAGTGTCTTGGAGCTGGTGCTCAATCCCTGCAACTGCAAGTTGATGACTGGTGCTCAACCCAGGGTCCTGGAGCTGGTGCTCAACCCAGGGTCTTGGAGCTGGTGCTCAACCCAGGGTCCTGAAGCTGGTGCTCAACCCAGGGTCTTGGAGCTGGTGCTCAACCCAGGGTCCTGAAGCTGGTGCTCAACCCAGGGTCTTGGAGCTGGTGTTCAACCCAGGGTCCTGAGCTGGTGCTCAACCCAGGAGCCTGGAGCTGGTGCTCAACCCAGGAGCCTGGAGCTGGTGCTCAACCCAGGAGCCTGGAGCTAGTGCTCAACCCAGGGTCCTGAAGCTGGTGCTCAACCCAGGGTCCTGGAGCTGGTGCTCAACCCAGGGTCTTGGAGCTGGTGCTCAACCCAGGGTCTTGGAGCTGGTGCTCAACCCAGGGTCCTGAAGCTGGTGCTCAACCCAGGGTCCTGGAGCTGGTGCTCAACCCAGGAGCCTGGAGCTGGTGCTCAACCCAGGGTCCTGAAGCTGGTGCTCAACCCAGGGTCCTGGAGCTGGTGCTCAACCCAGGGTCTTGGAGCTGGTGCTCAACCCAGGGTCCTGAAGCTGGTGCTCAACCCAGGGTCTTGGAGCTGGTGTTCAACCCAGGGTCCTGAAGCTGGTGCTCAACCCAGGGTCTTGGAGCTGGTGCTCAATCCCTGCAACTGCAAGTTGATGACTAAACAAGACAAACATTACAAACATGCAGCTGACATAACAAGTGTGAGCGTGACGGCAAATGTGTGACACGCGTGGTTGACAGAGCGTAGTGACCAACCAGTTTGTTGGTGCTGGCATCTATGTACCTCACACACATGTACACAAGCTACACATACACAAACACACACACACACACACACACACACACACACACACACACACACACACACACACACACACACACACACACACACACACACACACACACACGCGCGCGCGCACACACAAATACACACACACCAAGGCAAATAAACAATGTAAACCAACACTCCCACACTGATCCCTCTGTCCCCAAACCCCCACCACAAACCCCACCCCTACACCAACCCCCTATGGGAACTCTTCCCCCCATAGGCCCCCATCAGGATTCCCACTCCCCCAACTCCAATATTCTCCCGGGACAATAGCTTTAGAAAAGAAGTTGAAGGTTTGGTACACAAACGCAGATGGAATAACGAATAAATATGAGGAGTGGCATGAAAGGATCAATGAGAAGTCCCCAGACATCATAGCAGTAACAGAAACGAAATTCATTGAAACAATAACAGATGCAATCTTCCCACCAGGGCATCAGATCCTGAGGAAAGATAGAAGGAGCAGTGGGGGAGGACGCGTTCCACTGCTCGTAAAAAACCGATGGAAATTTGAGGAAATAGGAGGCATGGACGAGACTGGAGAAAGGGATTACATAGTAGGTACACTTCAGTCTGGGAAACATAAGGTATTCATTGTAGTGATGTATAATCCACCACAGAACTGCAGGAGGCCAAGAGTGGAATATGAAGAGAGCAACAGAGCTATAGTGGACACACTGGCTGAGGTGGCAAGAAGAGGTCACTCGAGCAGAGCAAAGTTACTGGTTATGGGCGATTTCAACTGCAGGGAGATCGACTGGGAAAACCTGGAGCCACAGGGGGTCCCAAAACATGGAGAACCAAGATGATGGATGTGGTACTGGAAAACCTCATGCATCAACATGTTAAGGACACTACCACAGAGAGAAGGGAGGATGAACCAGCAAGACTGGACCTTGTGTTCACCCTGAGCAGTTAAGACATTGAGGATATCACATATGAGAGGCCCCTCGGAGCTAGTGATCACGTGGTTCTGTGCTTTGAATACATAGTAGAGCTACAAGTGGAGAGGGTAACAGGAGTTGAATGGGAAAAGCCAAACTATAAAAGGGGGGACTACACAGGTATGAGGAACTTCCTGCAGGAGGTTTAATGTGACAGAACTGGTAGGAAAGTCAGTAAACGAAATGATGGAATACGTAACAACAAAATGCAAGGAGGTAGAGGAAAGATTTGTTCCCAACGGCAACAGAAATAATGGGAAGACCAGAATGAGCACCTAGTTTTCCCGGAGGTGTAGGGAGACAAAAACTAAGTGCACTAGAGAATGGAAAAAGTTCAGAAGGCGAAGAGCACAGAAAAATAAGATTAGCTGAAGAGCCAGAAACGAGTATGCACAGGTAAGGAGGGAGGCCCAGCGACAGTACGAAAACAACATAGCATAGAAAGTCAAATCTGAACCGAAACTGCTGTATAGCTACATCAGGAGGAAGACAACAGTCAAAGACCAGGTAATCAGGCTGAGGAAAAAGGGTGGGGAACTCACAAGAAACGATCATGAAGTATGTGAGGAACTCAACACGAGATTTAAGGAAATATTTACAGTAGAGACAGGAAGGGCTTTGGGAAGACCGAACAGAGGGAAACACCAACAGGGAATATACCAACAAGTTTTGGATGACATGCACACAACTGAGGAGGAGGTGCAGAAGCTGCTACGGAACCTAGATACCTCAAAGGCGATGGGACTGGACAACATCTCCCCGTGGGTCCTTAGAGAAGGTAAAGAGACGCTGTGTGTGCCACTAACCACAATCTTCAACACATCCCTTGAAACTGGGCAACTACCTGAAGTATGGAAAACGGCAAATGTAGTCCCCATTTTTAAGAAAGGAGTCAGAAACGAGGCACTAAGTGGTGGAACACCTGGAACGGAACAAGATTATAAATGACAACCAGCACAGATTCATGGAAAACAAATCCTGTGTCACAAACCTTCTGGAGTTTTATGACAAAGTAACAAAAGTAAGACATAAAAGAGAGGGGTGGGTTGATTGAATTTTCCTGCACTGCAGGAAGGCCATCGACGCAGTTCCTCACATGAGATTAGCGCAGAAGCTGGAGGATCAGGCGCGTATAACAGGAAGGGCACTGACTTCTTGTTGCCTTCCTGACAGGGAGGCAACAACAAGTCATGGTACGTGATGAGGTATCACAGTGGGCGCCTGTGACGAGCGGGGTCCTACAGAAGTCAGTCCTAGGACCAGTGCTATTTTTGGTATATGTGAATGAAATGACGGAAGGGATAGGCTCAGAAGTGTACCTGATCGCAGATGATGTGAAATTAATGAGGAGAATTAAATCAGATGAGGATCAGGCAGGACTACAAAGAGACCTGGACAAGCTGAACACGTGGTCCAGCAATTGGCTTCTCGAATTCAACCCTGCCAAATGCAAAGCCATGAAGATTGGGGAAGGGCAAAGAACACCGCAGACATAGTATAGGCTAGGTGGCCAAAGACTGCAAACATCACTCAAGGAGAAAGATCTTGGGGTGAGCATAACACCGAGCATGTCTCCGGAAGCACACAACCAGATAACTGCTGCAGCATATGGGCGCCTGGCAAACCTGAGAATAGCGTTCCGATACCTTAGTAAGGAATCGTTCAAGACACTGTACACTGTGTATGTCAGGCCCATACTGCAGTATGCAGCACCAGTTTAGAACCCACAGCGGGTCAAGCACGTCAAGAAATTAGAGAAAGTTTGCAACACGGTTAGTTCCGGAGCTCAGGAAAATGTCCTACGAAGAAAGGCTGAGGGAAATCGGCCTGACGACGCTGGAGGACAGGAGGGTCAGGGGAGACATGATAACGGCATTCAAAATACTGCGTGGAATAGATAAGGTGGACAGAGACAGGGAGTTCGACAGAGGGAATACAGCAACAAGGGGTCACAGTTGGAAGCTGAAGGCTCAGACGAGTCAAAAGGATGTTAGGAAGTATTTCCTCGTAGAGTTGTCAGGAAGTGGAATAGTCTAACAAGTGATGTAGTGGAGGCAGGAACCATACATAGCTTTAAGACGAGATACGACAAAACTCAGGAAGCAGAGAGAGAGAACCTAGAAGCAATCAGTGAAGAGGCGGGACCAGGAGATGAGTCTCGACCCCTGCAACCACAATTAGGTGAGTACAGTTAGGTGAGTATACACACACACACACACACACACACACACACACACACACACACACACACACACACACACACACACACACACACACACACACACACACACACACACATATGCACGCACACTCACATGTACACACACATGTACACATACATCTCGTACACAAACGTACGCATACCTCATACAAACGTATACACACACATGCAAACTACACATGTACGCTCATCGTAAGAACCAAGAGCTGAAGACCAACCCCCACAATAACTAAGAGAATAGTTCACATGGAGAAGTGTACAAGTAAGTTCAGCAAAAGATTCCATAACAAATTAAACAAGTGTCAACATACTGAAATAAAAGCGAACATTAACTATTATTTAGTTAATGTTCGCTTTTATTCCAGTATGTGATGCTAATGTTGAAGAAAAGTGAGAGGCAGATACCTGTACTAACAGGCCAGTGGTAGCCAGTTGGGTTCAGAACTAAAATAAACCTGAGTTGAACCCTGGGCAAAGCGAGACAAATCGTTGATGGAGCTTTTACTTAGCAGTGAATAGAGACCTAAGAGGTAGACTACTGCTCTGGGTCTCATCCTGTGGAAGTTCGAGCCTACAGATAACACCAATGGAAGTAAACCCTTCTGGTTTATAAACCAGGAGGGTTAACCCGCCTGGTTTATTAAACTGACTAAAGTCTTGTTTAATCTTCAAAGAGTGCAACGTTTAAATTTCTGGAATACATTACAAGAATATGAAATAAGATTCTCACTGTATCGTGAAGGTACACTAGCATCTGCGGCTCGTCTGCCACTTTTTGACAGAATAGAGAACAGAGTCAGACGACTCATCTCTCGCCTGGACGCAACATGGACAAATCTGTCATTTCAACAGAGCCTTCAACACAAGTGGGATGTGGGTGGCCTTACTGTTATGGACGAGGCCAATATTGTCAAAGTACAACACTTGGCACCATTTCGCAGACAGCGAGAATTAAGCTTCTACATAAGACGAGCATCAAAAAACAAGTTCACTCTGACTGTAACCTTACGCAGAATATCGCTTCATCTGAGATCATTTATTTCTGGAATGACTCGAATCTGTAACATGTTAATAGAGAATAATGATACCGGTCAAATAAAGCCACTTGACGAAATGAAATCTCTGGCCCACAGATGGCTCCAACTTCATGCTGTTCACTATTTGTCTCATAACAATAAAAAGGCTTTCAAATGAACTGACGTAAGTAACAGCTCTTAACTTGTAAATGAAATTAGGAAACCTTAACCTAACCTTGTAAAACCTTGTGTAAAAAAACAGAAAAACATTCTTAAAAAAAAACAGGTGACATGAAGACACATTACAAGGAAACGTTTATTAGTACGATATTTCGCTTACATGAGGCTTCATAAAGTTGTAAAATCCCGTGTAGGTGAAACGTCGTAACTAAAGGTTCTTTTGCTGCGTCTGTATTTTTTCCCCCCGTCGTCTACGTCATTCTTAAAAAAAATGTTTTTAGAAACGGAAGATTTGTCTTTGTAAAAGATGCAGCGACACATGATAGACCAGAAGTAGTTTGTCACTACACAATTTATCAGCTCTATGCAGTTTATTCCTAAACTGTAAGTTTTTTTTTTTTTTATACGGTGCCATATTGACGACTTTTCAAGATTGATGGACTGATTACATAGACTCCCGGCTGAGGGACTGATTACCTCAAACTCCTTCGGATCCTCACCTCCTTCTTTTTTTGTATAGGACTGATGAGGCCACTGTGGAGAAACGCATCCTCAATAAATATACCCAAGTGTTGCACATGTGTCTAATTTATCAACTTGTCGGTTCTCTGAACCATTTATCTACAATACTGTCTTGAGTATGGAATCGTCTATAACCCAATATGAGCCTTGAGAAAGCTTAAAGAAGTACTTGCAGACTGTTGCATCAGCTGAATGATGTCCAAGAAATGAATGAGAAAAAAGATAACTAAATATATTAAATTTGTGAAGTGACTGTGTTTACATGGGTCGACTACTGAGCAGTGGACCAGGTCGACTACTGAGCAGTGGACTAGGAAGCCTACTACTGTAGTGTTCCTGTGTCTGTGTGCTTGTGTTCCTCTCAGTGCTCTACGGAGGAGATCGCAAGGGGCTCCTTGAAGATACAAGATACTAGTGAAGAGCTCTTGATGCTAGTAGCACCTGTACTTGGATCAACATATCCTCGTTGTTATATGATCCTTCGGCTATAACGCTTCCCTATGTACATTATATAAAAATAGTCATCTGCTATTATCTACACCTGACTAATCATTGCTTATATACGGTGTATTTGATTAATTTATTTTCTTCATTCACACTATTTCATTCTCTATGTGAAAACACGAGAGCATAATTGAAGTTAATTAGGTATCCTCATAAGGGACCGTTATAATTGCTTAAATTTTGTTTCTTGCAGCAACTTTTTGTCTTCCTGTCGCTCATAACATGAGAACGCCTCATACCACCCGCTTCAATTTTTTATTTTGCTATACGGTTACTAGGCCCAGACTCTAGGAACAATTGTAAGTTGTAAGTGCCCAATGTACAAAATAAAAAAAAAAAAAAAAAAGATGCCTCGTAACTCGACAACAGAGGAGAGTGAAATTCAAGTGAGTAGGTTCACTTTTACTAATTTTATGTGTAAAATAGTGTGAAATCTTTATTCCTCTTAAATCACGTTAAATATATTCGAGTCTTCTTGTGAATGACTTTAATATTAACTGAATGATGCAGTAGGTGGTCACCGTCTACCAGACAACACAGGAGTCACATGATCTCACTGTCTACCCGTCCTCATCCCAATATAGCATTCTTCAGGTTACCATGTGTCACTCACACCTCACTCTTCAGGTTACCATGTGTCACTCACACCTCACTCTTCAGGTTACCATGTGTCACTCACACCTCATTCTTCAGGTTACCATGTGTCACTCACACCTCACTCTTCAGGTTACCATGTGTCACTCACACCTCACTCTTCAGGTTACCATGTGTCACTCACACCTCTTCAGGTTACCATGTGTCACTCACACCTCACTCTTCAGGTTACCATGTGTCACTCACACCTCACTCTTCAGGTTACCATGTGTCACTCACACCTCACTCTTCAGGTTACCATGTGTCACTCACACCTCACTCTTCAGGTTACCATGTGTCACTCACACCTCACTCTTCAGGTTACCATGTGTCACTCACACCTCACTCTTCAGGTTACCATGTGTCACTCACACCTCACTCTTCAGGTTACCATGTGTCACTCACACCTCACCTCTTCAGGTTACCATGTGTCACTCACACCTCACTCTTCAGGTTACCATGTGTCACTCACACCTCACTCTTCAGGTTACCATGTGTCACTCACACCTCACTCTTCAGGTTACCATGTGTCACTCACACCTCACTCTTCAGGTCACCATGTGTCACTCACACCTCACTCTTCAGGTTACCATGTGTCACTCACACCTCACTCTTCAGGTTACCATGTGTCACTCACACCTCACCCTTCAGGTCACCATGTGTCACTCACACCTCACTCTTCAGGTTACCATGTGTCACTCACACCTCACTCTTCAGGTTACCATGTGTCACTCACACCTCACTCTTCAGGTTACCATGTGTCACTCACACCTCACCCTTCAGGTCACCATGTGTCACTCACACCTCACTCTTCAGGTTACCATGTGTCACTCACACCTCACTCTTCTTCAGGTTACCATGTGTCACTCACACCTCACTCTTCAGGTTACCATGTGTCACTCACACCTCACTCTTCAGGTTACCATGTGTCACTCACACCTCACCCTTCAGGTTACCATGTGTCACTCACACCTCACTCTTCAGGTTACCATGTGTCACTCACACCTCATTCTTCAGGTTACCATGTGTCACTCACACCTCACTCTTCAGGTTACCAAGTGTCACTCACACCTCACTCTTCAGGTTACCATGTGTCACTCACACCTCACTCTTCAGGTTACCATGTGTCACTCACACCTCACTCTTCAGGTTACCATGTGTCACTCACACCTCACTCTTCAGGTTACCATGTGTCACTCACACCTCACTCTTCAGGTTACCATGTGTCACTCACACCTCTTCAGGTTACCATGTGTCACTCACACCTCACTCTTCAGGTTACCATGTGTCACTCACACCTCACTCTTCAGGTTACCATGTGTCACTCACACCTCACTCTTCAGGTTGCCATGTGTCACTCACACCTCACTCTTCAGGTTGCCATGTGTCACTCACACCTCACTCTTCAGGTTACCATGTGTCACTCACACCTCACTCTTCAGGTTACCATGTGTCACTCACACCTCACTCTTCAGGTTGCCATGTGTCACTCACACCTCACTCTTCAGGTTACCATGTGTCACTCACACCTCACTCTTCAGGTTACCATGTGTCACTCACACCTCACTCTTCAGGTTACCATGTGTCACTCACACCTCACTCTTCAGGTTACCATGTGTCTCTCACACCTCACTCTTCAGGTTACCATGTGTCACTCACACCTCACTCTTCAGGTTACCGTGTGTCACTCACACCTCACTCTTCAGGTTACCATGTGTCTCTCACACCTCACTCTTCAGGTTACCATGTGTCTCTCACACCTCACTCTTCAGGTTACCATGTGTCTCTCACACCTCACTCTTCAGGTTACCATGTGTCACTCACACCTCACTCTTCAAGTTACCATGTGTCACTCACACCTCACTCTTCAGGTCACCATGTGTCACTCACACCTCACTCTTCAGGTCACTATGTGTCACTCACACCTCACTCTTCAGATTACCATGTGTCACTCACACCTCACTCTTCAGGTTACCATGTGTCACTCACACCTCACTCTTCAGGTCACCATGCATCACTCACACCTCACTCTTCAGGTCACCATGCATCACTCACACCTCACTCTTCAGGTCGCCATGCATCACTCACACCTCACTCTTTAGGTCACCATGCATCACTCACACCTCACTCTTCAGGTCACCATGCATCACTCACACCTCACTCTTCAGGTCACCATGCAACACTCACACCTCACTCTTCAGGTCACCATGCATCACTCACACCTCACTCTTCAGGTCACCATGCATCCCTCACACCTCACTCTTCAGGTCACCATGCATCACTCACACCTCACTCTTCAGGTCGCCATGCATCACTCACACCTCACTCTTCAGGTCACCATGCATCACTCACACCTCACTCTTCAGGTCACCATGCATCACTCACACCTCACTCTTCAGGTCACCATGCATCACTCACACCTCACTCTTCAGGTTACCATGCATCACTCACACCTCACTCTTCAGGTCACCATGCATCACTCACACCTCACTCTTCAGGTCACCATGCATCACTCACACCTCACTCTTCAGGTCACCATGCATCACTCACACCTCACTCTTCAGGTCACCATGCATCACTCACACCTCACTCTTCAGGTTACCATGCATCACTCACACCTCACTCTTCAGGTTACCATGCATCACTCACACCTCACTCTTCAGGTCACCATGCATCACTCACACCTCACTCTTCAGGTCACCATGCATCACTCACACCTCACTCTTCAGGTCACCATGCATCACTCACACCTCACTCTTCAGGTTACCATGCATCACTCACACCTCACTCTTCAGGTCACCATGCATCACACACCTCACTCTTCAGGTCACCATGCATCACTCACATCTCACTCTTCAGGTCACCATGCATCACTCACACCTCACTCTTCAGGTCACCATGCATCACTCACATCTCACTCTTCAGGTAACCATGCATCACTCACTCCTCACTCTTCAGGTCACAATGTATCACTCACACCTCACTCTTCAGGTCACCATGCATCACTCACACCTCACTCTTCAGGTCTCCATGCATCACTCACACCTCACTCTTCAGGTCTCCATGCATCACTCACACCTCACTCTTCTGGTCACCATGCATCACTCACATCTCACTCTTCAGGTCACCATGCATCACTCACACCTCACTCTTCAGGTCACCATGCATCACTCACATCTCACTCTTCAGGTCACCATGCATCACTCACACCTCACTCTTCAGGTCACCATGCATCACTCACACCTCACTCTTCAGGTCACCATGCATCACTCACAACTCACTCTTCAGGTCACCATGCATCACTCACAACTCACTCTTCAGGTCACCATGCATCACTCACACCTCACTCTTCAGGTCACCATGCATTACTCACACCTCACTCTTCAGGTCACCATGCATCACTCACAACTCACTCTTCAGGTCACCATGCATCACTCACACCTCACTCTTCAGGTCACCATGCATCACTCACAACTCACTCTTCAGGTCACCATGCATCACTCACACCTCACTCTTCAGGTCACCATGCATCACTCACAACTCACTCTTCACGTCACCATGCATCACTCACACCTCACTCTTCAGGTCACCATGCATCACTCACACCTCACTCTTCAGGTCACCATGCATCACTCACAACTCACTCTTCAGGTCACCATGCATCACTCACACCTCACTCTTCAGGTTACCATGCATCACTCACAACTCACTCTTCAGGTCACCATGCATCACTCACACCTCACTCTTCAGGTCACCATGCATCACTCACAACTCACTCTTCAGGTCACCATGCATCACTCACACCTCACTCTTCAGGTCACCATGCATCACTCACACCTCACTCTTCAGGTCACCATGCATCACTCACAACTCACTCTTCAGGTCACCATGCATCACTCACACCTCACTCTTCAGGTCACCATGCATCACTCACACCTCACTCTTCAGGTCACCATGCATCACTCACAACTCACTCTTCAGGTCACCATGCATCACTCACACCTCACTCTTCAGGTCACCATGCATCACTCACACCTCACTCTTCAGGTCACCATGCATCACTCACAACTCACTCTTCAGGTCACCATGCATCACTCTCACCTCACTCTTCAGGTCACCATGCATCACTCACACCTCACTCTTCAGGTCACCATGCATCACTCACAACTCACTCTTCACGTCACCATGCATCACTCACACCTCACTCTTCAGGTCACCATGCATCACTCACAACTCACTCTTCAGGTCACCATGCATCACTCACAACTCACTCTTCAGGTCACCATGCATCACTCACAACTCACTCTTCAGGTCACCATGCATCACTCACAACTCACTCTTCAGGTCACCATGCATCACTCACACCTCACTCTTCAGGTCACCATGCATCACTCTCACCTCACTCTTCAGGTCACCATGCATCACTCACACCTCACTCTTCAGGTCACCATGCATCACTCACAACTCACTCTTCAGGTCACCATGCATCACTCTCACCTCACTCTTTATGTCACTATGCATCACTCACACCTCACTCTTCAGGTCACCATGCATCACTCACAACTCACTCTTCACGTCACCATGCATCACTCACACCTCACTCTTCAGGTCACCATGCATCACTCACAACTCACTCTTCAGGTCACCATGCATCACTCACAACTCACTCTTCAGGTCACCATGCATCACTCACAACTCACTCTTCAGGTCACCATGCATCACTCACAACTCACTCTTCAGGTCACCATGCATCACTCACACCTCACTCTTCAGGTCACCATGCATCACTCACAACTCACTCTTCAGGTCACCATGCATCACTCACACCTCAGTCTTCAGGTCACCATGCATCACTCACACGTCACTCTTCAGGTCACCATGCATCACTCACACCTCACTCTTCAGGTCACCATGCATCACTCACACCTCACTCTTCAGGTCACCATGCATCACTCACACCTCACTCTTCAGGTCACCATGCATCACTCACAACTCACTCTTCAGGTCACCATGCATCACTCACACCTCACTCTTCAGGTCACCATGCATCACTCACACCTCACTCTTCAGGTCACCATGCATCACTCACAACTCACTCTTCAGGTCACCATGCATCACTCACACCTCACTCTTCAGGTCACCATGCATCACTCACACCTCACTCTTCAGGTCACCATGCATCACTCACAACTCACTCTTCAGGTCACCATGCATCACTCTCACCTCACTCTTCAGGTCACCATGCATCACTCACACCTCACTCTTCAGGTCACCATGCATCACCACTCACTCACAACTCACTCTTCAGGTCACCATGCATCACTCACACCTCACTCTTCAGGTCACCATGCATCACTCACAACTCACTCTTCAGGTCATCATGCATCACTCACAACTCACTCTTCAGGTCACCATGCATCACTCACAACTCACTCTTCAGGTCACCATGCATCACTCACACCTCACTCTTCAGGTCACCATGCATCACTCACACCTCACTCTTCAGGTCACCATGCATCACTCACACCTCACTCTTCAGGTCACCATGCATCACTCACACCTCACTCTTCAGGTCACCATGCATCACTCACACCTCACTCTTCAGGTCACCATGCATCACTCACACCTCACTCTTCAGGTCACCATGCATCACTCACACCTCACTCTTCAGGTCACCATGCATCACTCACAACTCACTCTTCAGGTCACCATGCATCACTCACACCTCACTCTTCAGGTCACCATGCATCACTCACAACTCACTCTTCAGGTCACCATGCATCACTCACAACTCACTCTTCAGGTCACCATGCATCACTCACACCTCACTCTTCAGGTCACCATGCATCACTCACAACTCACTCTTCAGGTCACCATGCATCACTCACACCTCACTCTTCAGGTCACCATCCATCACTCACACCTCACTCTTCAGGTCACCATGCATCACTCACACCTCACTCTTCAGGTCACCATGCATCACTCACACCTCACTCTTCAGGTCACCATGCATCACTCACACCTCACTCTTCAGGTCACCATGCATCACTCACAACTCACTCTTCAGGTCACCATGCATCACTCACACCTCACTCTTCAGGTCACCATGCATCACTCACACCTCACTCTTCAGGTCACCATGCATCACTCACAACTCACTCTTCAGGTCACCATGCATCACTCACACCTCACTCTTCAGGTCACCATGCATCACTCACAACTCATTCTCCGGCTAAATATACTGTCTTTTTAAGCTGTGTATGTTAGAAGTGATCAAGGTCTCAGGACCGACACGTTCTCTAATATGTCCTAGTGTTTTCTTACTTATTTTTCTAGACTATTTGTGTCAGTGTACCTTTTTTCTTCTGTGAATCTTGGTATCGTTGGAATCCTTGCGATAACTGGATAATGTATCTTTGGATCAGCTTCAAATTTTCAGCTCTGGTGTCTTTTGCATAAATCAAATTTCTCATTGTTATTAAGCTGTAAGTCAGAATTTGCCGGATTTATTAAAGAAATATTAACACTGATTTTCATTCAATAAAGAATACCTCTCTTTATCAGCTTCAAACATCAACGCTGACACATCAACGCTGACACATCGACGCTGACACATCAACGCTGACACATCAACGCTGACATATCAACACTGACACATAAACGCTGACAAATCAACGCGGACACATCAACGCTGACACATCAACGCTGACAAATCAACGCTGACACATCAACGCTGACACATCAACGCTGACACATCAACGCTGACACATCAACGCTGACACATCAACGCTGACACATCAACGCTGACACATCAACGCTGACACATCAACGCTGACACATCAACGCTGACACATCAACGCTGACACATCAACGCTGACACATCAACGCTGACACATCAACGCTGACACATCAACGCTGACACATCAACGCTGACATATCAACGCTGACACATCAACGCTGACACATTAACGCTGACACATCAACGCTGACACATCAACGCTGACACATCAACGCTGACATATCAACGCTGACACATCAACGCTGACACATTAACGCTGACACATCAACGCTGACACATCAACGCTGACATATCAACGCTGGCACATCAACGCTGACACATTAACGCTGACACATCAACGCTGACACATCAACGCTGACACATCAACGCTGACACATCAACGCTGACACATCAACGCTGACACATCAACGCTGACATATCAACGCTGACACATCAACGCTGACACATCAACGCTGACACATCAACGCTGACACATCAACGCTGACACATCAACGCTGACACATCAACGCTGACACATCAACGCTGACATATCAACGCTGGCACATCAACGCTGACACATTAACGCTGACACATCAACGCTTACACATCAACGCTGACACATCAACGCTGACATATCAACGCTGACATATCAACACTGACACATAAACGCTGACACATCAACGCTGACACATCAACGCTGACACATCAACGCTGACACATCAACGCTGACACATCAACGCTGACACATCAACGCTGACATATCAACACTGACACATAAACGCTGACAAATCAACGCGGACACATCAACGCTGACACATCAACGCTGACAAATCAACGCTGACACATCAACGCTGACACATCAACGCTGACATATCAACGCTGACACATCAACGCTGACACATCAACTCTGATATATCAACGCTGACATATCAACGCTGACACATCAACGCTGACACATCAACGCTGACACATCAACGCTGACACATCAACGCTGACACATCAACGCTGACACATTAATGCTGACACATCAACGCTGATATATCAACGCTGACACATCAACGCTGACACATCAACGCTGACACATCAACGCTGACACATTAACGCTGACACATCAACGCTGACACATTAACGCTGACACATCAACGCTGATATATCAACGCTGACACATCAACGCTGACACATTAACGCTGACACATCAACGCTGATACATCAACACTGACACATCAACGCTGACACATCAACGCTGATATATCAACGCTGACACATCAACGCTGATATATCAACGCTGACACATCAACGCTGACACATCAACGCTGACACATCAACGCTGGCACATCAACGCTGACACATTAATGCTGACACATCAACGCTGATATATCAACGCTGACACATCAACGCTGACACATCAACGCTGACACATCAACGCTGACACATTAACGCTGACACATCAACGCTGACACATCAACGCTGACACATTAACGCTGACACATCAACGCTGATATATCAACGCTGACACTTCAACGCTGACACATTAACGCTGACACATCAACGCTGATACATCAACACTGACACATCAACGCTGACACATCAACGCTGATATATCAACGCTGACACATCAACGCTGATATATCAACGCTGACACATCAACGCTGACATATCAACGCTGACACATCAACGCTGACACATCAACGCTGACACATCAACGCTGACACATCAACGCTGGCACATCAACGCTGACACATTAATGCTGACACATCAACGCTGATATATCAACGCTGACACATCAACGCTGTCACAACGCTGACACATTAACGCTGACACATCAACGCTGACACATCAACGCTGACACATCAACGCTGATATATCAACGCTGATATATCAACGCTGACACATCAACACTGACACATCAACGCTGACATATCAACGCTGACACATCAACGCTGACACATCAACGCTGACACATCAACGCTGACACATCAATAAGGATGACGTCTTCTAATAAGTTTAAACTGTTTTGGTGAAAGTTCGAAATTTTATTTCATGTGATAAATAAAACTTGGAAACGTTGGATTCAGATCAATTATTCAAGAACGTTTTTTTTCCGACAAGTTTCAAAATTGCAATGTTGATGGACTTTATTGCAATGTTTATGGACTTTATTGCAATGTTTATGGACTTTATTGCAATGTTGATGGACTTTATTACAATGTTGATGGACTTTATTGCAATGTTGATGGACTTTATTGCAATGTTGATGGACTTTATTGCAATGTTTATGGACTTTATTACAATGTTGATGGACTTTATTGCAATGTTGATGGACTTTATTGCAATGTTGATGGACTTTATTACAATGTTGATGGACTTTATTGCAATGTTGATGGACTTTATTGCAATGTTGATGGACTTTATTACAATGTTGATGGACTTTATTGCAATGTTGATGGACTTTATTGCAATGTTGATGGACTTTATTGCAATGTTTATGGACTTTATTACAATGTTGATGGACTTTATTACAATGTTGATGGACTTTATTGCAATGTTTATGGACTTTATTGCAATGTTTATGGACTTTATTACAATGTTGATGGACTTTATTACAATGTTGATGGACTTTATTGCAATGTTGATGGACTTTATTGCAATGTTGATGGACTTTATTACAATGTTGATGGACTTTATTACAATGTTGATGGACTTTATTACAATGTTGATGGACTTTATTACAATGTTGATGGACTTTATTGCAATGTTGATGGACTTTATTGCAAGAAAGTTTGGCTTTCACTTTGTGCTATGTCAATTTTAAATTACCAATTTTATTAAATAAAATTGTTTTTATATAACAACTAGAGAATGCTTCTTCTGGTAGGATTCAAACGCGTAAGTCTTGATCTATCTTAATTGCAAGTATTTTTTATGTACTGAATTTTGGTTTTGTAAATTTCAGGTTTCGAGTGTTATAGAAATTTATCAAATTAGACGTCGTCTAAAAAATATTCTAGAGGATTACAGAGAATTTTAAACAGAATTAATAGAACTGCAAAAAGAAACCTGAGAAATATTGAAAACTAATTTTTTTTTAGACCGTTTTTATTTTTACGACTCAGTAAAGCTTTGACTACTGTGCCAGAACAAACATTTCTAGATACAGTGATCTTGTTTTACGGTAGTATCCTTCAAGGCTTTTGTTTACAACTTGAGAATGTCTGTGGAACACCTGACCAAGTGTCCTCTCCTCAATATTTATAGACCATTTTTGAAATTGGTTTATATGAGATAAATTTAGAAAGCCTCTTTTTATCGCCTTTAAAATCTCTACACTGGTGTGTCCTAGACTGGTTATCATTGTTAATGGAATGTTTAGCCGCCATTTTAATACTGAATCTCGAAAAGAGGGCATAATTTTGACCTCTTGCCAGTGAGTGGCACTTGATCCAAGGAACTGAACTTAGCCTCCTCTTCCTTGGATCAAAAATAACTGTCTCATACTTCACAGGTGCTATATTAGATGGCTGATTCATCTAATGAAATGGATGAAACGTTTCTGGGGTTAATTAAGGCTATGTTCTTCCAAATCTTTTTACATTCTGTGTAATGACTCAAGAATGTCTCTTTTGGTCACCTTTAAACCTTTAGTGTTGAAACATTTTAATTAAAGAAAGCTTTGCCTTAATTTTTCGTTGAGAATAGTTTAATGGGGCAACTTTATTAGTCAAACTACTTTTTGTAAAATGTTTCACATGTCACACGTCAATATTGATAATGGATCAATTAGTTCCTGTTTTTACTGTTCTTCTCCTCACCCATTTGCTAGATTTTTTAACAATGGTTTTAAAATTTATTTCAGAAACCACAAATATATTTGAGATTCTCTCTGCTTAATTATTAATTTAGCCAAGGCATCGACTTTATTATGGTCCTGGAGGCCTATGTGAGAAGGAAATCCATAAAACTAACTTTAATTCCATAGTCAATAATTTGTACGTATCTGAGTTTGATTTCATACATAAATATGCCAGGTTAAGACCTCAGGTTGATTCTGCAAGTGATGAGAATGTTGTGTTGGTTAATTAGGCTTAAAGGATATCAACTGCACGAGGGTCACAAAAGCTGCATGTAGAGTGCTCAACACCAGTCAAGAATATTTTAATCCCTGAACTCTGCAGTATAGTAAATTCTCAGTGTAAACCATACCCCCGGCCGGGATTGAACCCGCGGTCATAGAGTCTCAAAACTCCAGCCCGTCACGTTAGCCACTAGACCAGCTAGCCACAATAAGATTCATCCAACTAGGTATATTTCTACACCACAGGAAGGTTAGTACAGGCACCTCTGTGACCACAAATGCAAGTTTTTACAGACGAATCTCCAGCTAGCGTGGCCGTGACGAACTCTAGCTCAAGTCCCTTCACTGCCGTCAACATGACTTAAGAAATCGTAATGACACGATTGCAAATAAACCATACCCCCGGCCGGGATTGAACCCGCGGTCATAGAGTCTCAAAACTCCAGCCCGTCGCGTTAGCCACTAGACCAGCTAGCCACAATAAGATTCATCCAACTAGGTATATTTCTACACCATTTGTGGTGCATTTGTGGTCACAGAGGTGCCTGTGCTAACCTTCCTATGGTGTAGAAATATACCTAGTTGGATGAATCTTATTGTGGCTAGCTGGTCTAGTGGCTAACGCGACGGGCTGGAGTTTTGAGACTCTATGACCGCGGGTTCAATCCCGACCGGGGGTATGGTTTATTTGCAATCGTGTCATTACGATTTCTTAAGTCAAATTCTCAGTGTGTTTACAATGAGAGAGAGAGACACTGTGTGTGGTATAAATCCTTGTAGAGGAGAGTGAATAAAACACAGCTTAACTGGATGTATTATTTAAGTAAGCGTAATGACTGATCCATCCTCAACACTCACACACAACAACACCATCAACACTCACACCTCACCACTTTCAACACTCACACACAACAACACCATCAACACTCACACCTCACCACTCTCAACACTCACACCTCACCACTCTCAACAATCACACCTCACCACTCTCATCACTCACACCTCACCACTCTCAACACTCACACCTCACCACTTTCAACACTCACACCTCACCACTCTCAACACTCACACCTCACCACTCTCAACACTCACACCTCACCACTCTCAACACTCACACCTCACCACTCTCAACACTCACACCTCACCACTCTCAACACTCACACCTCACCACTCTCAACACACACACAACAACACCATCAACACTCACACCTCACCACTCTCAACACTCACACCTCATCACCCTCAACACTCACACCTGACCACCTCAACACTCACACCTCACCACCTCAACACACACACCTCACCACCTCAAAACTCACACCTCACCACCTCAACACTCACACCTAACCACCTCAACACTCACACCTCACCACTGAACACTCACATCTCACCACCCTCAACAGTCACACACCTTACCACCCTCAACACTCACACCTCACCTCCTCAACACTCACACTTCACCACCCATGACACTCACACACCTCACCACCTCAACACTCACACCTTACCACCTCAACACTCACACCTCACCACCTCAACACACACACCTCACCACCTCAAAACTCACACCTCACCACCTCAACACTCACACCTAACCACCTCAACACTCACACCTCACCACTGAACACTCACATCTCACCACCCTCAACAGTCACACACCTTACCACCCTCAACACTCACACCTCACCTCCTCAACACTCACACTTCACCACCCATGACACTCACACACCTCACCACCTCAACACTCACACCTTACCACCTCAACACTCACACCTCACCACCTCAACACTCACACCTCACCACCTCAACACTCACACCTCACCACCTCAAAACTCACACCTCACCACCTCAACACTCACACCTGACCACCTCAACATTCACACCTCACCACCCTCCTTCCCTCACACACCTCGCCACCCTCAACACTCACACACTTCACCACCATCAACACTCATACCTCTCACCAACCTCAACACTCACACCTCCCAGCAGTCACTCGTACTCCTTACCAATCACTCACCCTCCTCACCATATACTCCCACTTCTCAACATACACTCACACTCCTCACCATACACTCACACTCGTCACTGCCCCAGGCAACAAGGGTAAAGGCAGACAGACAATGTTTGCCAGACTCTGTTGCTGGTACGTAAAAAAGGCCTCATGAAAATCATTGTGTTGTCGGCGTCTCCAGTGAGAATCAGGTTCATTCCCGAGTGACTCCAACCTGCATGTTTTTGTACAAGTGAGCAAACTCTATCTCTCTCTCTCTCTCTCTCTCTCTCTCTCTTGTTTTGTGTTAAAGACCATAAACATCGAAAATTTGGTGAGCTGTGATGGTGTAGAAAGCTGGATGTTCACTGAGTGTCATACAGAGGTTCACTGAGTGTCATACAGAGGTTCACTGAGTGTCATACAGAGGTTCACTGAGTGTCATACAGAGGTTCACTGAGTGTCATACAGAGGTTCACTGAGTGCCATACAGAGGTTCACTGAGTGCCATACAGAGGTTCACTGAGTGTCATACAGTGGTTCACTGAGTGTCATACAGAGGTTCACTGAGTGTCATACAGAGGTTCACTGAGTGTCATACAGAGGTTCACTGAGTGTCATACAGAGGTTCACTGAGTGCCATACAGAGGTTCACTGAGTGCCATACAGAGGTTCAATGAGTGTCATACAGAGGTTCACTTAGTGTCATACAGAGGTTCACTGAGTGTCATACAGATTTTCACTGAGTGTCATACAGAGGTTCACTGAGTGTCATACAGAGGTTCACTGAGTGTCATACAGAGGTTCAATGAGTGTCATACAGAGGTTCACTTAGTGTCATACAGAGGTTCACTGAGTGTCACATAAATGTTCGGTCTGTATCATATAGAGGTTCACTGAGTGTCATACAGAGGTTCACTTAGAGTCATACAGAGGTTCACTGAGTGTCATATAGAGGTTCACTAAGTGTCATACAGAGGTTCACTGAGTGTCATAGAGAGGTTCACTAAGTGTCATACAGAGGTTCAATGAGTGTCATACACAGATTCACTGTCATATAGATGTTCACTGAGTGTCATACAAAGGTTCACTGAGTGTCATACAGAGGTTCATTGAGTGTCACACAGAGGTTCACTGAGTGTCATACAGTGGTTCACTGAGTGTCATTCAGAGGTTCACTGAGTGCCATACAGAGGTTCACTGAGTGTCATACAGAGGTTCACTGAGTGTCATACAGAGGTTCAATGAGTGTCATACAGAGATTCACTGAGTGTCATACAGAGGTTCCCTGAGTGTCATACAGAGGTTCACTGAGTGTCATACAGAGATTCACTGAGTGTCATACAGAGGTTCACTGAGTGTCATACAGAGATTCACTGAGTGTCATACAGAGATTCACTGAGTGTCATACAGAGATTCACTGAGTGTCATACAGAGATTCACTGAGTGTCATACAGAGGTTCACTGAGTGTCATACAGAGATTCACTGAGTGTCATACAGAGATTCACTGAGTGTCATACAGAGGTTCACTGAGTGTCATACAGAGATTCACTGAGTGTCATACAGAGGTTCACTGAGTGTCATACAGAGATTCACTGAGTGTCATACAGAGATTCACTGAGTGTCATACAGAGATTCACTAAGTGTCATACAGAGATTCACTGAGTGTCATACAGAGGTTCACTGAGTGTCATACAGAGATTCACTGAGTGTCATACAGAGGTTCAATGAGTGTCATACAGAGGGTCACTTAGTGTCCTACAGAAGTTCACTGAGTGTCATACAGAAGTTCACTGAGTGTCATACAGAAGTTCACTGAGTGTCATACAGAGGTTCACTGAGTGTCATACAGAGGTTCCCTGAGTGTCATACAGAGGATCCCTGAGTGTCATACAGAGATTCACTGAGTGTCATACAGAGGTTCACTGAGTGTCATACAGAGATTCACTGAGTGTCATACAGAGGTTCAATGAGTGTCATACAGAGGTTCACTGAGTGTCACACAGAGGGTCACTTAGTGTCCTAAAGAGGTTCACTGAGTGTCATACAAAGGTTCACTTAGTGTCATACTGATGTTCACTGAGTGCCATACAGAGGTTCACTGAGTGTCATACAGAGGTTCACTGTCATATAGATGTTCACTGAGTGTCATAAAAAGGTTCACTTAGTGTCATACTGATGTTCACTGAGTGTCATACAGAGATTCACTGAGAGTCATACAGAGGTTCACTGTCATATAAATGTTCGCTCTGTATCATATAGAGGTTCACTTAGTATCATGCAGAGGTTCAATGAGTGTCATACAGAGGTTCACTGAGTGTCATACAGAGGTTCACTGTCATATAAATGTTCGCTCTGTATCATACAGAGGTTCAATTAGTGTCATACAGGGGTTCACTGAGTGTCATACAGAGGGTCACTTAGTGTCCTACAGAAGTTCACTGAGTGTCATACAGAAGTTCACTGAGTGTCATACAGAAGTTCACTGAGTGTCATACAGAAGTTCACTGAGTGTCATACAGAAGTTCACTGAGTGTCATACAGAGGTTCACTGAGTGTCATACAGAGGTTCACTTAGTGTCATACAGAAGTTCACTGAGAGTCATACAGAGGTTCACTGAGTGTCATACAGAGGTTCACTGAGTGTCATACAGAGCTTCACTTAGTGTCATACAGAAGTTCACTGAGTGTCATAGAGAGGTTCACTGAGTGTCATACAGAGGTTCACTTAGTGTCATACAGAAGTTCACTGACTGTCATACAGAGGTTCACTAAGTGTCATACAGAGGTTCGCTGAGTGTCATACAGAGGTTCGCTGAGTGTCATACAGAGGTTCACTAAGTGTCATACAGAGGTTCGCTGAGTGTCATACAGAGGCTCACTGAGTGTCATACAGAGGTTCACTGAGTGTCATATAGATGTTCACTGAGTGTCATACAGAGGTTCACTCAGTGTCATACACAGGTTCACTGAGTGTCACACATAGGTTCTCTGTCATATAGATGTGCAATGAGTGTCATGCAGAGGTTCACTTAGTGCCATGCAGAGGTTCACCGAGTGTCATACAGAGGTTCACTGAGTGTCATAAAGAGGTTCACTGAGTGTCATACAGAGGTTCACTGAGTGACATACAGAGGTTCATTGAGTGTCATACAGATGTTCACTGAGTGTCATACAGATGTTCACTGAGTGTCATACAGAGGTTCACTGAGTGTCATACAGAGGTTCATTGAGTGTCATACAGATGTTCACTGAGTGTCATACAGAGGTTCACTGAGTGTCATACAGATGTTCACTTAGTGTCATACAGAGGTTCACTGAGTGTCATACAGAGGTTCACTGAGTGTCAAACAGAGGTTCACTGTCATATAAATGTTCGCTCTGTATCATACAAAGGTTCACTTAGTGTCATACAGAGGTTCACTTAGTGTCATACAGAGGTTCAATGAGTGTCATACAGAGGTTCACTTAGTGTCATACAGAGGTTCAGTGTCATATAAATGTTCGCTATGTATCATACAGAGGTTCACTTAGTATCATACAGAGGTTCACTTAGTATCATACAGAGGTTCACTAAGTGTCATACAGTGGTTCCATGAGTGTCATACAGAGGTTCACTGAGTGTCATACAGTGGTTCACTGAGTCTCATAAAGAGGTTCACTGAGTGTCATACAGAGGTTCACTGAGTGTCATTCAGAGGTTCAATGAGTGTCATACATAGGTTCACTGTCATATAGATGTTCACTGAGTGTCATACGAAGGTTCACTTAGTGTCATGCAGAGGTTCACTGAGTGTCATACAGAGGTTCACTGTCATATAGATGTTCACTGAGTGTCATACGAAGGTTCACTTAGTGTCATACAGAGGTTCACTGAGTGTCATACAGAGGTTCACTGTCATATAGATGTTCACTGAATGTCATACAAAGGTTCATTTAGTGTCATGCAGAGGTTCACTGAGTGTCATACAGAGGTTCACTGAGTGTCATACAGAGGTTCACTGTCATATAGATGTTCACTGAGTGTCATACGAAGGTTCACTTAGTGTCATACAGAGGTTCACTGAGTGTCATACAGAGGTTCACTGAGTGTCATACAGAGGTTCACTGTCATATAGATGTTCACTAAGTGTCATACAGAGGTTCACTTAGTGTCATACAGAGGTTCACTTAGTGTCATATAGGGGTTCAATGAGTGTCATACTGAGGTTCACTGTCATATAGATGTTCACTGAGTGTAATACAGAGGTTCACTTAGTGTCATATAAAGGTTCAATTAGTGTCATACAGGGGTTCACTGAGTGTCATACAGAGGTTCACTGAGTGTCACATAGATGTTCACTGAGTGTCACACATAGGTTCTCTGTCATATAGATGTGCAATGAGTGTCATGCAGAGGTTCACTTAGTGCCATGCAGAGGTTCACCGAGTGTCATACAGAGGTTCACTGAGTGTCATAAAGAGGTTCACTGAGTGTCATACAGAGGTTCACTGAGTGACATACAGAGGTTCATTGAGTGTCACATAGATGTTCATTAAGTGTCATACAGAGGTTCACTTTCATATAGATGTTCACTAAGTGTCATACAGAGGTTCACTTAGTGTCATACAGAGGTTCACTTAGTGTCATATAAAGGTTCACTGAGTGTCATACTGAGGTTGACTGTCATATAGATGTTCACTGAGTGTCATACAGAGGTTCACTGAGTGTCATACAGAGGTTCACTGAGTGTCATACAGAGATTCACTGATTGTCATACAGAGGTTCACTGAGTGTCATACAGAGATTCACTGAGTGTCATACAGAGGTTCACTGAGTGTCATACAGAGGTTCACTTAGTGTCATACAGAAGTTCACTGAGTGTCATACAGAGGTTCACTGAGTGTCATACAGTGGTTCACTGAGTGTCATACAGAGGTTCACTGAGTGTCATACAGAGGTTCACTTAGTGTCATACAGAGGTTCACTGAGTGTCATACAGAGGGTCACTTAGTGTCCTAAAGAGGTTCACTGAGTGTCATACAGAGGTTCACTTAGTGTCATACAGAAGTTCACTGAGTGTCATACAGAGGTTCACTGAGTGTCATACAGTGGTTCACTGAGTGTCATACAGAGGTTCACTGAGTGTCATACAGAGGTTCACTGGGTGTCATTCAGAGGTTCACTGAGTGTCATACAGAGGTTCACTGTCATATAGATGTTCACTGAGTGTCATACAAAGGTTCACTTAGTGTCATACTGATGTTCACTGAGTGTCATACAGAGGTTCACTGTCATATAGATGTTCACTGAGTGTCATACAAAGGTTCACTTAGTGTCATACTGATGTTCACTGAGTGTCATACAGAGATTCACTGAGTGTCATACAGAGGTTCACTGTCATATAAATGTTCGCTTTTTATCATACAGAGGTTCACTTAGTGTCATACAGAGGTTCAATGAGTGTCATACAGAGGTTCACTGAGTGTCATACAGAGATTCACTGAGTGTCATACAGAGGTTCACTGTCATATAAATGTTCGCTTTTTATCATACAGAGGTTCACTTAGTATCATGCAGAGGTTCAATGAGTGTCATACAGAGGTTCACTGAGTGTCATACAGAGGTTCACTGAGTGTCATACAGAGGTTCACTGATTGTCATACAGAGGTTCACTGATTGTCATACAGAGGTTAACTGATTGTCATACAGAGGTTCACTGATTGTCATACAGAGGTTCACTGATTGTCATACAGAGGTTCACTGATTGTCATACAGAGGTTCACTGATTGTCATACAGAGGTTCACTGATTGTCATACAGAGGTTCACTGATTGTCATACAGAGGTTCACTGATTGTCATACAGAGGTTCACTGATTGTCATACAGAGGTTCACTGAGGGTCATACAGAGGTTCACTGAGTGTCATACAGAGGTTCAATGAGTGTCATACAAAGGTTCACTGAGTGTCATACAGAGGTTCACTGAGTGTCATACAGAGGTTCACTGAGTGTCATACAGAGGTTCACTGAGTGTCATACAGAGGTTCACTGAGTGTCATACAGAGGTTCACTGAGTGTCATACAGAGGTTCACTGAGTGTCATACAGAGGTTCACTGAGTGTCATACAGAGGTTCACTGAGTGTCATACAGAGGTTCACTGAGTGTCATACAGAGGTTCACTGAGTGCCATACCCAGGTTCAATGAGTGTCATACAGAGGTTCACTTAGTGTCATACAGAGGTTCACTGAGTGTCATACAGAGGTTCACTGAGTGTCATACAGAGGTTCACTGAGTGTCATACAGAGGTTCACTGAGTGTCATACAGAGGTTCAATGAGTGTCATACAGAGGTTCACTGAGTGTCATACAGAGGTTCACTGAGTGTCATACAGAGGTTCACTGAGTGTCATAGAGAGGTTCAATGAGTGTCATACAGAGGTTCACTGAGTGTCATACAGAGGTTCACTGAGTGTCATACAGAGGTTCACTGAGTGTCATACAGAGGTTCACTGAGTGTCATACAGAGGTTCAATGAGTGTCATACAGAGGTTCACTGAGTGTCATACAGAGGTTCACAGAGTGTCATACAGAGGTTCACTGAGTGTCATACAGAGGTTCACTGAGTGTCATACAGAGGTTCACTGAGTGTCATACAGAGGTTCACTGAGTGCCATACAGAGGTTCACTGAATGTCATACAGAGGTTTACTGAGTGTCATACAGAGGTTCACTGAGTGTCATACAGAGGTTCACTGTCATATAGATGTTCACTGAGTGTCATACAGAGGTTCACTTAGTGTCATACAGAGGTTCACTGAGTGTCATACTGAGGTTAACTCTCATGTAGATGTTCACTGAGTGTCATACAGAGGTTCACTGAGTGTCATACAGAGGTTCACTGTCATACAGAGGTTCACTGAGTGTCATACAGAGGTTCACTGAGTGTCATACAGAGGTTCACTGAGTGTCATACAGTGGATCACTGAGTGTCATACAGAGGTTCACTGAGTGTAATACAGAGGTTCACTCTCATATACATGTTCACTTAGTGTCATACAGAGGTTCACTGAGTGTCATACAGAGGTTCACTGAGTGTAATACAGAGGTTCACTCTCATATACATGTTCACTTAGTGTCATACAGAGGTTCACTGAGTGTCATACAGAGGTTCACTGTCATATAGATATTCACTAAGTGTCATACAGAGGTTCACTTAGTGTCATACAGAGGTTCACTGAGTGTCATACTGAGTTTCACTGTCATATAGATGTTCACTGAGTGTCATACAAATGTTCAATTAGTGTCATACAGAGGTTCACTGAGTGTAATACAGAGGTTCACTGTCATATAGATGTTCACTGAGTGTCATACAGAGGTTCACTTAGTGTCATACAGAGGTTCACTGTCAAACAGTAGTTCACTGAGTGTCATACAGAGGTTCACTGAGTGTCATACAGAGATTCACAGAGTGTCATACAGAGGTTCCCTGAGTGTCATACAGAGGTTCCCTGAGTGTCATACAGAGGTTCCCTGAGTGTCATACAGAGGTTCCCTGAGTGTCATACAGAGGTTCACTGAGTGTCATACAGAGGTTCACTTAGTGTCATACAGAGGTTCACTGAGTGTCATACAGAGGGTCACTTAGTGTCCTAAAGAGGTTCACTGAGTGTCATACAGAGGTTCACTTAGTGTCATACTGATGTTCACTGAGTGTCATACAGAGGTTTACTGAGTGTCATATAAATGTTCGCTCTGTATCATATAGAGGTTCACTTAGTATCATACAGAGGTTCACTGAGTGTCATACAGAGGTTCACTGTCATATAAATGTTCGCTTTTTATCATACAGAGGTTCACTTAGTGTCATACAGAGGTTCAATGAGTGTCATACAGAGGTTCACTGAGTGTCATACAGAGGTTCACTGTCATATAAATGTTCGCTCTGTATCATGCAGAGGTTCAATTAGTGTCAAACAGGGGTTCACTGAGTGTCATACAGAGGGTCACTTAGTGTCCTACAGAGGTTCACTGCGTGTCATACAGAGGTTCACTTAGTGTCATACAGAAGTTCACTGAGTGTCATACAGAGGTTCACTGAGTGTCATACAGAGGTTCACTTAGTGTCATACAGAAGTTCACTGAGTGTCATACAGAGGATCACTGAGTGTCATACAGAGGTTCACTGAGTGTCATACAGAGGTTCACTTAGTGTCATACAGAAGTTCACTGAGTGTCATACAGAGGTTCGCTGAGTGTCATACAGAGGTTCACTGAGTGTCATACAGAGGTTCACTGAGTGTCATACAGAGGTTCGCTGAGTGTCATACAGAGGTTCACTGAGTGTCATACAGATGTTCACTGAGTGTCATACAGAGGTTCATTCAGTGTCATACACAGGTTCACTGAGTGTCACACATAGGTTCTCTGTCATATAGATGTGCAATGAGTGTCATGCAGAGGTTCACTTAGTGCCATGCAGAGGTTCACCGAGTGTCATACAGAGGTTCATTGAGTGTCATATAGGTGTTTATTAAGTGTCATACAGAGATTCATTATCATACAGAGGTTCACCGAGTGTCATACAGAGGTTCACTGAGTGTCATACAGATGTTCACTTAGTGTCATACAGAGGTTCACTGAGTGTCATACAGAGATTCACAGAGTGTCATACAGAGGTTCCCTGAGTGTCATACAGAGGTTCCCTGAGTGTCATACAGAGGTTCCCTGAGTGTCATACAGAGGTTCCCTGAGTGTCATACAGAGGTTCTCTGAGTGTCATACAGAGGTTCACTTAGTGTTATACAGAGGTTCACTGAGTGTCATACAGAGGGTCACTTAGTGTCCTAAAGAGGTTCACTGAGTGTCATACAGAGGTTCACTTAGTGTCATACTGATGTTCACTGAGTGTCATACAGAGGTTTACTGAGTGTCATATAAATGTTCGCTCTGTATCATATAGAGGTTCACTTAGTATCATACAGAGGTTCACTGAGTGTCATACAGAGGTTCACTGTCATATAAATGTTCGCTTTTTATCATACAGAGGTTCACTTAGTGTCATACAGAGGTTCAATGAGTGTCATACAGAGGTTCACTGAGTGTCATACAGAGGTTCACTGTCATATAAATGTTCGCTCTGTATCATGCAGAGGTTCAATTAGTGTCAAACAGGGGTTCACTGAGTGTCATACAGAGGGTCACTTAGTGTCCTACAGAGGTTCACTGCGTGTCATACAGAGGTTCACTTAGTGTCATGCAGAAGTTCACTGAGTGTCATACAGAGGTTCACTGAGTGTCATACAGAGGTTCACTTAGTGTCATACAGAAGTTCACTGAGTGTCATGCAGAGGATCACTGAGTGTCATACAGAGGTTCACTGAGTGTCATACAGAGGTTCACTTAGTGTCATACAGAAGTTCACTGAGTGTCATACAGAGGTTCGCTGAGTGTCATACAGAGGTTCACTGAGTGTCATACAGAGGTTCACTGAGTGTCATACAGAGGTTCGCTGAGTGTCATACAGAGGTTCACTGAGTGTCATACAGATGTTCACTGAGTGTCATACAGAGGTTCATTCCTTGTCATACACAGGTTCACTGAGTGTCACACATAGGTTCTCTGTCATATAGATGTGCAATGAGTGTCATGCAGAGGTTCACTTAGTGCCATGCAGAGGTTCACCGAGTGTCATACAGAGGTTCATTGAGTGTCATATAGGTGTTTATTAAGTGTCATACAGAGATTCACTATCATACAGAGGTTCACCGAGTGTCATACAGAGGTTCACTGAGTGTCATACAGATGTTCACTTAGTGTCATACAGAGGTTCACTGAGTGTCATACAGAGGTTCACTGAGTGTTATACAGAGGTTCACTGTCATATAAATGTTCGCTCTGTATCATACAAAGGTTCACTTAGTGTCATACAGAGGTTCACTTAGTGTCATACAGAGGTTCAATGAGTGTCATACAGAGGTTCACTGAGTGTCATACAGAGGTTCAGTGTCATATAAATGTTCGCTATGTATCATACAGAGGTTCACTTAGTATCATACAGAGGTTCACTAAGTGTCATACAGAGGTTCACTGAGTGTAATACAGTGGTTCACTGAGTCTCATAAAGAGGTTCAATGAGTGTCATACAGAGGTTCACTGTCATATAGATGTTCACTGAATGTCATACAAAGGTTCACTTAGTGTCATGCAGAGGTTCACTGAGTGTCATACAGAGGTTCACTGAGTGTCTTACAGAGGTTCACTGTCATATAGATGTTCTCTGAGTGTCATACAAAGGTTCCCTTAGTGTCATACAGAGGTTCACTGTCATATAGATGTTCACTGTCATACAGAGGTTCACTTAGTGTCATGCAGAGGTTCACTTAGTGTCATATAAGGGTTCAATGAGTGTCATACTGAGGTTGACTGTCATATAGATGTTCACTGAGTGTCATACAGAGGTTCACTTAGTGTCATACAGAGGTTCACTGAGTGTCATACAGTGGTTCACTGAGTGTCATACAGAGGTTCACTGAGTATCATACAGAGGTTAACTGTCATATAGATGTTCACTGAGTGTCATACAGAGGTTCACTTAGTGTCATACAGAGGTTCACTGAGTGTCATACAGAGGTTCACTGAGTGTCATACAGAGGTTCACTTAGTGTCATACAGAAGTTCGCTGAGTGTCATACAGAGGTTCACTGAGTGTCATACAGTGGTTCACTGAGTGTCATACAGAGGTTCACTGAGTGTCATACAGAGGTTCACTGGGTGTCATTCAGAGGTTCACTGAGTGCCATACAGAGGTTCACTGAGTGTCATATAGAGGTTCACTGAGTGTCATTCAGAGGTTCACTGAGTGTCATACAGAGGTTCACTGTCATATAAATGTTCGCTTTTTATCATACAGAGGTTCACTTAGTGTCATACAGAGGTTCAATGAGTGTCATACAGAGGTTCACTGAGTATCATGCAGAGGTTCACTGTCATATAAATGTTCGCTTTTTATCATACAGAGGTTCACTTAGTGTCATACAGAGGTTCACTGTCATATAAATGTTCGCTTTTTATCATACAGAGGTTCACTTAGTATCATACAGAGGTTCACTGAGTGTCATACAGAGGATCACTGTCATATAAATGTTCGCTTTTTATCATACAGAGGTTCACTTAGTATCATACAGAGGTTCACTTAGTGTCATACAGAGGTTCACTGTCATATAAATGTTCGCTCTGTATCATATAGAGGTTCACTTAGTATCATACAGAGGTTCACTGAGTGTCATACAGAGGTTCACTGTCATATAAATGTTCGCTTTTTATCATACAGAGGTTCACTTAGTGTCATACAGAGGTTCAATGAGTGTCATACAGAGGTTCACTGAGTGTCATGCAGAGGTTCAATGAGTGTCATACAGAGGTTCACTGAGTGTCATACAGAGGTTCACTGTCATATAAATGTTCGCTCTGTATCATACAGATGTTCACTTAGTGTCATACAGGGGTTCACTGAGTGTCATACAGAGGTTCACTTAGTGTCATACAGAAGTTCACTGAGTGTCATACAGAGGTTCACTGAGTGTCATACAGAGGTTCACTTAGTGTCATACAGAAGTTCACTGAGTGTCCTACAGAGGTTCACTGAGTGTCATACAGAGGTTCACTTAGTGTCATACAGAAGTTCACTGAGTGTCATACAGAGGTTCACTGAGTGTCATACAGAGGTTCACTGAGTGTCATACAGATGTTCACTTAGTGTCATACAGATGTTCACTGAGTGTCATATAGATGTTCACTGAGTGTCATACAGAGGTTCACTTAGTGTCATACAGAAGTTCACTGAGTGTCATACAGAAGTTCACTGAGTGTCATACAGAGGTTCACTGAGTGTCATACAGAGGTTCACTGAGTGTCATACAGAGGTTCACTGAGTGTCATACAGAGGTTCACTGAGTGTCATACAGAGGTTCACTGAGTGTCATACAGAGGTTCACTGAGTGTCATACAGAAGTTCACTGAGTGTCATACAGAGGTTCACTGAGTGTCATACAGAGGTTCACTGAGTGTCATACAGAGGTTCACTTAGTGTCATACAGAAGTTCACTGAGTGTCATACAGAGGTTCAATGAGTGTCATACAGAGGTTCACTGAGTGTCATGCAGAGGTTCACTGAGTGTCATACAGAGGTTCACTGAGTGTCATATAGATGTTCACTCAGTATCATACAGAGGTTCTCTCAGTGTCATACACAGGTTCACTGAGTGTCACACATAGGTTCTCTGTCATATAGATGTGCAATGAGTGTCATGCAGAGGTTCACTTAGTGCCATGCAGAGGTTCACCGAGTGTCATACAGAGGTTCACTGAGTGACATACAGAGGTTCATTGAGTGTCATATAGATGTTCATTAAGTGTCATACAGAGATTCACTATCATACAGAGGTTCACCGAGTGTCATACAGAGGTTCACTGAGTGTCATTCAGATGTTCACTTAGTGTCATACAGAGGTTCACTGAGTGTCATACAGAGGTTCACTGAGTGTCATACAGATGTTCACTTAGTGTCATACAGAGGTTCACTGTCATATAAATGTTCGCTCTGTATCATACAAAGGTTCACTTAGTGTCATACAGAGGTTCACTGAGTGTCATACAGAGGTTGACTGAGTGTCATACAGAGGTTCACTGTCATATAAATGTTCGCTCTGTATCATACAGAGGTTCACTTAGTGTCATACAGAGGTTCACTAAGTGTCATACGGAGGTCTACTGAGCTTCATACAGTGGTTCAATGGGTGTCATACAGAGGTTCACTGAGTGTCATACAGTGGTTCACTGAGTCTCATAAAGAGGTTCACTGAGTGTCATACAGAGTTTTACTGAGTGTTATTCAGAGGTTCAATGAGTGTCATACAGAGGTTCACTGTCATATAGATGTTCACTGAATGCCATACAAAGGTTCACTTAGTGTCATGCAGAGGTTCACTGAATGTCATTCAGAGGTTCACTGAGTGTCATACAGAGGTTCACTCTCATATAGATGTTCACTGAGTGTCATACAAAGATTCACTTAGTGTCATACAGAGGTTCACTGAGTGTCATACAGAGGTTCACTGAGTGTCATATAGAGGTTCACTGAGTGTAATACAGAGGTTCACTCTCATAAAGATGTTCACTGACTGTCATACAGAGGTTCACTTAGTGTCATACAGAGGTTCACTGAGTGTCATACAGAGGTTCAGTTAGTGTCATACAGAGGTTCACTTAGTGTCATACAGAGGTTCACTGAGTGTCATGCAGAGGTTCACTTAGTGTCATACAGAGGTTCACTTAGTGTCATATAGAGGTTCACTGAGTGTCATACTGAGGTTCACTGTCGTATAGATGTTCACTGAGTGTCATACACAGGTTCACTGTCATATAGATGTTCAATGGGTGTCATACAGAGGTTCACTTAGTGTCATACAGAGGTTCACTGTCATATAGATATTCAATGAGTGTCATACAGAGGTTCACTTAGTGTCATACAGAGGTTCACTTAGTGTCTCATATATTGTCACTGAGTGTCATACAGAGGTTCACTTAATTTCATACAGAGATTCATTGAGTGTCATACAGAGGCTCACTGAGTATCATACATAGGTTCACTGAGTGTCATACAGAGGTTCACTGAGTGTCATACAGAGGTTCACTGATTGACATACAGAGGTTCACTGAGTGTCATATAGATGTTCATTAAGTGTCATACTGAGATTCACTGTCATACAGAGGTGCACTTAGTGTCATATAGATGTTCACTGAGTGTCATACAAAGTTTCACTGAGTGACATATACATGTTCACTCAGTATCATGCAGAGGTTCACTTAGTGTCACATAGATGTTCACTGAGTGTCATACAGAGGTTCACTAAGTGTAATACAAAGGTTCACAGAGTATCATACGAAATCGTATTGACGCAATTGCAAACAAACCTTACCAAGGGCGCTGATTGAACTTGTGGAGAGTATGTTGCAGAACTCCCGGCCAGCCACTGGACCACCTGGCTGCAGTGAGATTCATCCAACCAGCAATCTTTATACACCAATGTACGATTTGCTTGCAGCTGTGTCATTGCGATTTTGTAAGTCATGATTACATGAGGACTAGAGCTAGAGTTCCTCAAGGTCGCGCTGGCGGGATATTCAGCTGTAAAACTTACATTTGTGGTCACAGTGGTGCCTGTGTTAACTTATGGTGTACAAATATATCTAGTTGGGTGAATCTTATTGTAGCTTGGTGGCCCAGTGGGTGACGCACTGGCCTGCAGTTTTACGACTCAGTCGCCACGAGTTCAATCTCCTCCCGTGGTATGGTTTGGTCACTGAGTGTCATACAGAGGTTCACTGAGTGTCATATAGTAGATGTTCACTGAGTGTCTCGTAAAGAGGTTCAGTGAATGTCATATAGAGGTTCACTATCATACAGAGGTTTATTGACTGTTATACAGAGATTCACTCCCAAACAGGGGTTCACTGAGTGTGTCATACAGAAGTTCTCTGGGTTTGTCATACAAAAATTCACTGGCATGCAGAGGTTCACTGATTGTGTCATACATACGTTTCCTGAGTGTCACACAGAGGTTCACCGTCATTCAAAGGTCCACTGAGTGTCATACAGAGATTCACTGAAAGTGTTGTACAGAGGTTCACTGAGATGAAGCAAGAGAATGTAAGACATGCTATCCGAGGCAGTAACATCAGACATGCTCTCTGAGGCAGTAACATCAGACATGCTCTCTGAGGCAGTAACATCAGACAAATAAGACATGCTCTCTGAGGCGGTAACATCAGACATGTAAGACATGCTCTCTGAGGCAGTAGCATCAGACATGTAAGACATGCTCTCTGAGGCAGTAACATCAGACAAGTAAGACATGCTCTCTGAGGCAGTAACATCAGATAAGTAAGACCATCTGCCTGAGGCAGTAACATCAGACATGTAAGACATGCTCTCTGAGGCAGTAACATCAGACATGTAAGACATGCTCTCTGAGGCAGTAACATCAGACATGTAAGACATGCTCTCTGAGGCAGTAACATCAGACATGTAAGACATGCTCTCTGAGGCAGTAACATCAGACAAGTAAGACATGCTCCCTGAGGCAGTAACATCAGACATGTACGACATGCTCTCTGAGGCAGTAACATCAGACAAGTAAGACATGCTCCCTGAGGCAGTAACATCAGACATGTAAGACATGCTCCCTGAGGCAGTAACATCAGACAAGTAAGACATGCTCCCTGAGGCAGTAACATCAGACATGTAAGACATGCTCCCTGAGGCAGTAACATCAGACATGTAAGACATATTCCCTGAGGCAGTAACATCAGACATGTAAGACATGCTCCCTGAGGCAGTAACATCAGACATGTAAGACATACTCCCTGAGGCAGTAACATCAGACATGTACGACATGCTCTCTGAGGCAGTAACATCAGACATGTAAGACATGCTCTCTGAGGCAGTAATATCAGACATGTAAGACATGCTCCCTGTGGCAGTAACATCAGACATGTAAGACATGCTCCCTGTGGCAGTAACATCAGACATGTAAGACATGTTCCCTGTGGCAGTAACATCAGACATATAAGACATGCTCCCTGAGGCAGTAACATCAGACCTATAAGATGTGCTCCCTGTGGCAGTAACGTCAGACATGTAAGACATGCTCCCTGTGGCAGTAGCAACAGACATATAAGATATGCTCCCTGTGGTGGTAACATCAGACATGTAAGATATGCTCCCTGTGGCAGTAACATCAGACATGTAAGACATGCTCTCTGAGGCAGTAACATCATGTATGTAAGACATGCTCCCTGTGGCAGTAACATCAGACACGTAAGATGTGCTCCCTGTGGCAGTAACATCAGACATGTAAGATATGCTCCCTCTGGCAGTAACATCAAACATGTAAGACATGCTCCCTGAGGCAATACCATCAGACAAGTAAGACATGCTCTTTGAGGCAGTAACATCAGACATGTAAGCAATGCTCCCTGTGGCCGTAACATCATACATTTAAGACATGCTCCCTGAGGCAATAACATCAAACATGTAAGACATGCTCCTGGAGGCAGTAACATCAGACATGTAAGACATGCTCCCTGAGGCAGTAACATCCGACATGTAAGAAATGCTCCCTGAGGTAGTAACATCCGACATGTAAGACATGCTCTTTGAGGCAGTAACAACAGACATTTAAGAAATCCTCCCTGTGGCAGTAACATCAGACAAGTAAGACATGCTCCCTGAGGCAATAACATCAAATATTTAAGACATGCTCCCTGAGGCAATAACATCAGACATGTAAGACATGCTCCCTGAGGCAGTAACATCAGACATGTAAGACATGCTCTCTGAGGCAGTAACATCAGACATGTAAGACATGCTCCCTGAGGCAGTAACATCAGACATGTATGATGTTGAGAAATGGGATTACCAGTTAAGCTTAATTTTAAATTTAAATATAGGGAATACTTGGCTGATAAAAGACAGCAAATCGTCTGCTCAGCCGCCCCTGCAGACGAGGTCTTGAATTGTTGTCATGATCATCTCTCAACGGGCTGTAATGAGTTATAATTTGTAAGATTATAAATTACCCCTAGGGGGTGTTATGTCAGCAAATTTCATTCACTGATGGCTGGCAAACTTACTTGTGTGGACTCAAAAGTCTGCACCTAACTGCCGACTATAGGTTAATTACAAACTCCTTGTGACTCAAGAACTGCGCAGTCCCCAGTACTACAAGAAATTCATAACCTACCTTGCTCTTGTAGCGTGAGCTATGGTGTTCTTCACACCTTCGACAGGTATCGGTGACTTGATAGAAGCTGAAGTGTCCTTGAATGTCCACGTCTTCCATAGTCTAGGAATACGCACACTGGTACAATATGTTCCACAAGATTTGTCTTTATTGTTCACAGTCTTATCACTAAAGAAGCTGATCACACTTCTCTTAAGTGTTTATTGTGTTTTATGAGACACTTTGTTAACACTAATGCACAGATCGTTCTTTGTTGGTTATCCTGGCGTTAGTGTCACTCTCAGTAGAGTCAAAAGTAATCTGAAGATGCCACAACGCCCCACACCATCACTGCCCCCAGCACAAAGGAAAAGCTGACCTAGTACTTTTGCTTCCTTGCCACTTCCTCGATGAAGCAAAGCAGAATGTTTGTTTCTTGCTGTCTTAAGCATAGACAACAATGTCCACTATCTTTACTATGGTAATAAAGTGGGAGCAGGATTTTCCTTAATTGTCCTGCTAAGGTAAGAGATGTACTGTCTCTTATTAAAATACACTCTGCAACACTGGACCACACGGAGCGGCGGTCACTTGACCACAGGTCGTATACTCGTACTGCATCTGGGATCAATTACTCGCTGTAGCAGTAAACAAGATATTTGCCCCTTCTGAGAGGGCTGGGCCCCTCAGGGCTGAAAGGGGCTGAAAGGGGCTGATACCCCCCTCCTGGAGAAAATTTCTCCACACTGGGGGGCGGCGGAGGTTCGCTGCAGGTGAACTATTCATCACTTATCATTAATTTGATTTTCTCACTCGCCACCACTGCTGCTTGTCTTTTCTGAACAGCTTTAGTCTGTGTGGTTTCTGGAGAATCACTAATTTTGTTTTCAACACTGTGTAATTCTAACGGCACTAGTTTATTTATTGTCCGCTTGTTCACTACACCTTTGCTTAAAACATCAACTGTCCTGATGATTCCATTTGCATCAGGATATATGGTCACAATTTTTCCAAGTGGCCATTGGGACCTCGGACCATCATTGTCAATAATCACTATGTCACCAGGTCTTAAGGACTTATGATTTTCAGGAACACCAGCTCCATAGAAGTGTTCTCTCAATGAGGTGAGATAGTCTTCTCGCCAAATTTTCTCCCAACACTCAATCACTTTATTAAGGTGTTTGAATTTACGTCTGAGTTGCTCAGGTTCGAAATAAGTATGATCCTCTATGATTTCTTTATCATTCATGGGAGGAACAGGTTCGAGCCTTCTGCCATGGAGTAAATGAGATGGACTTAACACTTCTAAATTGTCCAGATCATCGGTAACGTAAGTTAGAGGTCTGTTGTTAACTCTATTTTCTATTTCAGTCACAACTGTACGGAATTCTTCTAAGTCGATTCTTTGACGATGAAGAGTCTTCCTTAAACAACGTTTTACAATGCCGATCATTCTTTCATAAAATCCGCCGTGCCATGGAGATTTAGGAGGAATGTATCTCCAACGACAACTGCGTTGATTCAGCATCTGTTGTACCTCTGGCTGATCAAAGATCTTGCTTATATAAACAGCACCAGCAACAAAGTTCGTTGCATTGTCTGAAATCATAAGCCCTTCTGGCTGCAAACCTTCTGAATAATTTGATAAAGGTTTGAGCAGACATGTCAGTGGCTACTTCTAGATGTACTGCTCTAGTTGTAGCACAAGTGAACAAACAGATGTACACCTTGATGAGAACTTTGTCAACTGTTTTGGTTAAAATTATTGGTCCAGTGTAATCTACACCTGTCACCTCAAATGGAGTGACATGACAAACTCTTTCAGAGGGATATGGAGGTGGACCTGGATACTGACATACTCGTATATCGTAGTAACGACAAGTAATACAGTCCTTTATTTGTTTTTTCACACTTTGTCGACCTTGAGGTATCCAGTAGGATTGTCGTACATGACAAAGTGTGTCAGCTACCCCACCATGTAACACGTTACTGTGGGCGTTTTGCACAATCAGTTTTGTTAGCCAATGATTCTTGGGGATCAATATTGGATGTATGGCTTCTTTAGGTAGTGAAGAATTATGAATTCTTCCTCGACATTAATCATGACAGGTTTCTTTGGGAATTTATCTTGTATTTCTAGAAATTTATATTCTGTAGAGAAAACATCTTTCTGTATTAGTTTCACCCAGTATTTAATGGGTTCGAGATATTCATAATCAGGTTTTATTCCTTTAATGAATTTAAAGACAAGAGCTGTAACTCTTAAGAGTTTACCCAAAGATAAGTATTTAGATCCATCAATGACTATTTCTGTTGTGTCTGCAGTATTTACACAACTTATTTCTGCTGTGTTCAAGCAGACTGTTTCTTCTGGCATAATGTGAGCTTTTTGCTGAGGCCAGTTATTTTCATTAGAGAGCCAGTTCGCTCCGTGGAGCCATAATTTATTATCCACAAATTTCTTGAGTGGGACACCACGTGACAACATGTCAGCTGGATTCTCTTGGGTAGAGACGTGGAGAAAGAGATAATCTCTCTGCATCTCTTTTATTTCTGCTACTCTGTTCTGTACATAGACCAACTTACTCTTATTATTTCTTAACCACTGGAGAACTTCTTCATTATCACTCCAGATCACGGTTTTCTCAATAGTGAGATGATCAAGTACTTTGTTGAGATAGACAGCTAATTTTGTGCCTACATATAGTGCTGTCAGTTCCAATTGTGGTACTGTTCTGACCTTCAAGGGTGCTACCCTGGCCTTTGAAGTAATTAGTGTACTTCCTACAGCATTACTCATGTAAGCTACAGCGCCATAACCTCTGGTTGACGCATCACAGAACACATGTAATGTGTACTTGTTTCCCTCTTGACCTATTTGTCTGGGAAATGCAATTTGATGAAGTTGTTTAAACTCCTTGGATATTTCATTCCATGCTTGACTCATTTCTAGAGGCAAGTTCTCATCCCATCCAATTTTGAGTTTCCATGCATCTTGCATAAGTATTTTACCCTTTATGGTAATTGGTGAGACGAGTCCTAGAGGATCAAAACATTGTGATACCTCTGACAGTAAACTACGTTTAGTGAGTGTACTGCTTGATTTATTGTTTATCCTTTTGAGACTCAAAGTATCTTCCTGTGTGTTCCAATTTAGTCCCAGCATATTGTTGCAATCAAGAATTTCAGCTTCAGGGAAATCTTCTTTGATAAGTTCCCTTAATTGCTTTGAATTTGTATTCCACATCCTTAGAGGCATATTTGCTTCTTTCATCTCCTTGTTAGCTTCTCTGTATTAGGATTTCAAATCCTCCTCTTTATTCACAGTACCTTGAAGATTGTCCACATATAAACTTTTCTTTAATATTTCTTTGAAGGGACTTTCAGATTTCTTCAAGTGTGTATTCAGAGTAGCTTCTAGTAAGAATGGAGAGGATGTTGCACCAAATAATACTGATTTGAAACGATAAGTTTTCACAAGACTTTGAGGATCATGTGGATTTTCAGGCCTCAAGAATCGAGTATAATCTCTATTTCTTGTAGTCCTACACTTAAGAAAGCTTTGGATATATCAGCCGTGTAGGCATATGGGTTTGTGCAAAATTTCATAAGCACGTCTCCAAGCTTCTCAGTTGGTGAGGGTCCGGTCATCAGACAGTCATTAAGACTTGCTACATCTTTATTTGCACGTGCGCTGCAATTATATACAACACGTAGTGGAGTGGTTTCAGAATCTTTTCTGACTCCATGGTGCGGGAGATAATGAGCGTTTGTCTTCAACTTATCTTCGACTATTTCCTCAATGAATTTATTGTCCAACTGTTCTTGTATGATATTATCATAAACAGTCAGTAGCTCTGGATTCTTCCTGAGCTCATGTATTTGTGCTTTCATTTGTCCGAAAGCCATGCGATAATTGCTAGGTAGATGTGGTGGATTTAATTTCCATGGTAACTTAACCCAATACTGTCCATCTTTATATTTGACAGTGTCCAAATATTGGCTATAAGTCTGAGACTCTTGTGGGCTTGGTTTATTTACATCAATACCTATCGCATCTAAATCCCACAACTTATCAACTGGTTCATTCATTTCTTCCAGTAATGATAATTTTTGCTGTGGTACATGATCAGCGGTTATTCTCGTAACTAGTACATTTTCCACTGAATCAATATCAGCTTCTTTCCCACTTTGAGAGGGAATGGGACCACATATCATGTGGCCTCCTGCTGTTTTCAGCAAGTGAATGTCATGTTTACTTACAATATTTTGCACAAAACAGTGAAATAATCACTTCCAATGATTAAATCAATTGGACTAATAGTGTCCGTCTATATGTCAGGACAGGCTAACTTGACCTTAGCTGCTTTCAGTGCTGCAACTGTTTCTTTTAATCCCTGGATCTGCACAGACTTAGGCAAATCATCTACTACCACAGCTTCTACTGTCTTTTTCCTGTTTCCTATACCAACAGTGATTCTGGCTAGGTCATATGTCTGTTTACCAGAATTGTGGAAAAAACCAGCTATATCTAACTGTACTTTGGCATAGGTTTGTTTATTCAGTTTCTGCAACACTTTTCTTCTTATGAAGGACCTTTGTGAGCCTTGATCAAATAGTGTTAGCACATTGGTTTTGTGTAATTTATTAGATAACTCAACTCGAGCTATCGGGAGAGCAGTTGCTTTAAACTTATCTCTCACATTTAATGCTGTTGCTTGTTGACTTCCTGATTCTGTGGAAGTCTTCTGCTGTTCACCAAAAGTATTTGGGCATAATGCTGTATGATGCATACCCTTGCATTTAAAACACTTCTTCAGTGAGCATTTTCCTCCCTTGTGTTCACCTAAACACTTGATGCACCTTTTCAGCTGATGAACACGTTGTTTACGTGCCACCATTGATGTGTATTGACTACAATACTGTGCCCAATGTGTTCCATCACAAAGTACACATTTTGGAGTACGTTTATGTATGACAGTCTGTTTACTGTCTGTTGTATTCACAGCTTGATAAATGTCTATATGGGATTTCCCATTATGTGGTTTAATGGGAGTAGGTATACTCTTTTAATACTGAGTTGAAGGTTTATACACAAATAACCCGCACATAAAAGAGAGAAGCTTACGACGACGTTTCGGTCCGACTTGGACCATTGACAAAGTCACACTGACAGAGGTGGAGCAGGACGGCTATATATAGGCAGGAAGAGGTGGAGGTAGTAGTAGTAGTAGTAGTACTAGTACAAGAATTGTATATAATACCGACAGGATGAAATGACACATGCACAACACCCGGGCATCCCCACCGTAGACATTTCGCCATCCAGCCAGCCACTGGATGGCGAAACGTCCACAACAAAGACAACCAGATGCCGCACATGTGTCTTAATTTCATCAGTAGTTGTAGTAGAAGAAGAAGAGGTAGTAGTAGTGGTAGTGGTAGAAGTGGGAAATAAGGAAGACGAGCCAGTCAAATACAAAGGAAGGGGAGCACTGCAAGAGAGCTAGATACCCACAGAGGGAGAGCAAGCGCACCGAGGTGCGTGAAAGGGGAAGTGGTGAAATAAAATAAATGAAGAAGGAACAGAAACACGAGACAGGAGAGAGAAAGACAACCCAGAGGAGAAAAGGAGAGAGGAAAGGGAAAGAGGAAGAAGAAGAAGAAGAAGAAGAAGAAGAAGAAGAAGAAGAAATGAGGATTCAGGTTAAGTCACGGGTGTTCTGAAGTTTGGAGCATTTTACAATGTAGTGGGAGAGGAAGGCATCTACAGAGACGAAGCCAGGGCTAAGGTTCATACAAGGAAAGTTGTGTATTAGAGAGGATTCAACTAAACGGCGACTGTTCGAGTTGGAAGTAGGGAAGACAGTTTTAGCAGAAGACCAGTCAATAGGATGGCTATGATCTCTGACGTGACAGAAAAGAGCATTGTTAGTGTCGGCAAGCCTAACACTATTTTTGTGCTCCCTAAGTCTGTCAGAAAGAGATCGACCAGTTTCTCCGAAGTATTGAAGAGGACAGGAGGAGCAAGAAATAGAGTAGACACCAGGAACATCTGTAGAGGGAGGAGAGGTATGAACGAGATTAGTGCGAAGAGTGTTAGTCTGGCGGAAGGTAAGCTTGATGTCTAAGGGACGGAGAGAATTGTTGAGATTAGAAAGACCGGAAATGTAGGGAAGGCAGAGGATAGAAGAGTTCCCATGAGTAGAGAGTTTGGGAGAGAAGAAATTGCGTTTAGCACATGAGAGGGCAGAGTCTATGAAATGGGAAGGGTAGCCAAGACGGGAGAACGAATTATGAAGAGTGGAAATTTCTGCTGGAAGGAACTGAGGATCACAGATGCGGAGGGCACGGAGAAAGAGGGAGATAAGAACACTTTTCTTGACAGGGGAAGCATGATAGGAAAAGTGCGGCATCTGGTTGTCTTTGTTGTGGACGTTTCGCCATCCAGTGGCTGGCTGGATGGCGAAATGTCTACGGTGGGGATGCCTGGGTGTTGTGCATGTGTCATTTCATCCTGTCGGTATTATATACAATTCTTGTACTAGTACTACTACTACTACTACTACTACTACCTCCACCTCTTCCTGCCTATATATAGCCGTCCTGCTCCACCTCTGTCAGTGTGACTTTGTCAATGGTCCAAGTCGGACCGAAACGTCGTCGTAAGCTTCTCTCTTTTATGTGCGGGTTATTTGTGTATCGTTCCAGTCACGGTATTGTGCCTTTTTGTTATTTATTGAAGGTTTATTATCCACTGGATTTGTGGATTTTTCATCTTGTCTCGTTGCTTGCAAGCATGAAACTATTGTTTGTAAACCATTGCTAATTTCCTCACAAGTGAAATAGCGTTTATTGAACATAATATTTAATCGTTCAATAATTTGTGGTGACAACTTATCCTACAATACCACTGATAAACCAATCACATTGTCTTAGGTCATATTTAGCACCTAGAGATCTGAGACTATTGTCTAATGTGATTCTAAATGCTTGTAAGTCTGAAAAACAATGTTTGGGTGGCTTCAAGCTTGATATTAAGACTGCATGTCTAACTCTGGCCTTGTCAGCATCAAAATAAGTGTCTGCTAAGACACGTAAGGCTATTTGATAATTACCTTTAACCACCGGAAATGACTTAATCAGTTCATAGGGTTCTCCCTTCACAAGACATTTAAGATAATTGAACTTAGCAATCTCATCTATGTCAGTTCGTGAATTTACTATGGACTGAAAACCACTAATGAATCTTCGTAATTATGACCTTGGAAAATAGGTAATGACAAGGTAGGTAAGCTTGGTAATGGTACACTTGTTGTTGTTACAGGTGTAACAGGTGTTTGACCACTAGTTACAGTAGGTCTCTGTGACAAAGTTTTGCGGCAGATAGCCTGTAATCCTGTCCACCGTAATTGTTGATTACTAAAAGTATCCAAAACATTTTTAATTTCATCCTCAGATGGATCTGATTCAAGAAACTCCTTTTCATAATGTGTATAGTCTGAATTAATTATTTCCAGACGTTGTGTAAGTAATTCAAATTTAACCTCAAGATCATCAAAATCTATGTTTGTGTCTTGAGTTAATCCTATACAGACTGAAATTAGATTTTCTAATTGTGTAATCTTAGTCTGTAAAGACTGAAACTGAGTTTTCAAACAAGCCATTTTAATGGTATACTGAAAATTCTAGCACCACTGTACTGCTATAAACAGCTGAGTTTTTGTTATGCTTAAGTCAGCAATAATCGAGTCAGACACTACTGACCCACTAAGCTTAACCTCAGGGTCAATGACCATGAAGGGTACAGAGTACATATGGCTGGTGTTTATGGCTTGTTTGCTGTGTCAGCCTGACCACGATGATTAATCGTAAATAACGATGTTATACACTTCATTCACTATACACTATAAATGTCACTGTATAACTTTAAATCACACATGTATATTTCTTACACATATATAAATGTCACTGTTAATATATATTTGAAAGTTTACACTTTATATATAAGTTCCTTTAATATAATAGGTATATCTATAAGAAACAAACTTTAACACAATCTTGTCTCTTAATTTCTGTCTATAAACATTATAAACACTATGTGTATGTACACTCAGACAAACTGAACATCAGTTGGGTTGTTGTTGTCTTAGTCAGCGCTTCTTCGAGCTTGGAGCAGTGGATGCAGGGTGCCATCCCCCGTTTTCTTGTTAGGTGAGTCACCCAGCTCCCGTTTTCTTTGGGTGAACACTGGGTGAGTGCCCGTTTTCTTTTGGCTGCCCATTCTCTGTGATTGAGTCTGGAGGGACTCATTTATACAGATTTATATTGTAAAACACTAGTTTTACAGCTTTTTTTGAAGGACCTTGGCTCGTAGGTTATTTGTACACTGTAGTACAACATTTTTGGACCACAGTGTGGCCTTTGTCTGGTTCGAAGGACCAAAATGTTGAGAAATGGGATTACCAGTTAAGCTTAATTTTAAATTTAAATATAGGGAACACTTAGCTGATAAAAGAAAGCAAATCGTCTACACAGCCGCCCCTGCAGACGAGGTCTTGAATTGTTGTCATGATCATCTCTCAACTTGCTGTAATGAGTTATAATTTGTAAGATTATAAATTACCCCTAGGGGGTGTTATGTCAGCATATTTCATTCACTGATGGCTGACAAACTTACTTATGTGGACTCAAAAGTTCGCACCTAACTGCCGACTATAGGTTGATTACAAACTCATTGAGACTCAAGAACTGCGCAGTCCCCTGTACTACAAGAAATTCGTAACCTACCTTGCTCTTGTAGCATGAGCTATGGTGTTCTTCACACCTTCGACAGGTATCGGTGACTTGATAGAAGCTGAAGTGTTCTTGAATGTCTATGTCTTCCATAGTCTAGGAATATGCACACTGGTACACTATGTTCCACAAGATTTGTCTTTATTGTTCACAATCTTATCACTAAAGAAGCTGATCACACTTCTCTTAAGTGTTTATTGTGTTTTATGAGACACTTTGTTCACACTAACGCACAGATCGTTCTTTATTGGTTATCCTGGCATCAGTGTCACTCTCAGTAGAGTCAAAAGTAATCTGAAGACGCCACAACGCCCCACACCATCACTGCCCCCACCACAAAGGAAAAGCTGACCTAGTACTTTTGCTTCCTTGCCACTTCCTCGATGAAGCAAAGCAGAATGTTTGTTTCTTGCTGTCTTAAGCATAGACAACAATGTCCACTATCTTTACTATGGTAATAAAGTGGGAGCAGGATTTTCCTTAATTGTCCTGCTAAGGTAAGAGATGTACTGTCTCTTATTAAAATACACTCTGCAACGCTGGACCGCATGGAGCAGCAGTCGCTTGACCACAGGTCGTATACTCGTACTGCATCTGAGATCAATTACTCGCTGTAGCAGTAAACAAGATATTTGCCCCTTCTGAGAGAGCTGGGCCCCTCAGGGCTGAAAGGGGCTGAAAGGGGCTGATACCCCCCTCCTGGAGGAAATTTCTCCACATATGACATGCTCCCTGAGGCAGTAACATCAGACATGTAAGACTTGCTCCCTAAGACAGTACCATCAGACATGTAAGACATGCTCCCTGAGGCAGTAACATCAGACATGTAAGACTTGTGTGGAGAAATTTTCTCCAGGAGGAGGGTATCAGCCCCCTTCAGCCCCTTTCAGCCCTGAGGGGCCCAGCCCTCTCAGAAGGGGCAAGCATCTTGTTTACTGCTACAGCAAGTAATTGATCCCAGATGCAGTACGAGTATGCGACATGGTCAAGCGACCAACCCTTCTTGCAGTCCAGTGTTGCAAAGTGTAGTTTAATATAAGACAGTCCATCTCTTACCTTAGCAGGACAATTAAGGAAAATCCTGCTCCCACTTTATTACCATGGTAAAGATAGTGTATATTGTTGTCTATGCTTAAGACAGCAAGAATCAAGCATTCTGCTTTGCTTTATAGCGGAAGTTTAGCAAGGAAGCAAAAAGTACTAGGTCAGCTTTTCCTTCATGTGCTATGGGTAGTGATGGTGTAGGATGCTGTGACGTCTTCAGATTACTTTTGACTCTACTGAGAGTCACACTGATGCCAGGATAAACAACAAAGAACACTGATCTGTGCATTAGTGTGAACAAAGTGTCTCATAAAACAGTAAACACAGAGAAGTGTGATCAGCTTCTTCAGTGATAAGATTGTGAACAATAAAGACAAATCTTGTGGAACATAGTGTACCAGTGTGCATATTCCTAGACTATGGAAGACGTGGACATCCAAGGACACTTCAGCTTCTATCAAGTCACTGATACCTGTCAAAGGTGTGAAGAACACCATAGCTCACGCTACAAGAGCAAGGTGGGCTATAAATTACTTGTAGTATGGGAGACTGCGAAGTTCTTGAGTTGCAAGGAGTTTGTAATCAACCTATAGTCGGCAGTGAGGTGCAGACTTTTGAGTCCACACAAGTACGTAAGTCAGTCATAAGTGAATGAAATATGCTGACATAACACCCCCTAGGGGTAATTTATTGTTTACATAATATAATTCATTTCAGCCCGTTGAGAAGTGATCTTCGACAGCTTCTCAAGACTCGTCTGCAGGGGCAGCTGTGCAGGCGATGAGCTGTCTTTCTAAGTTAAGTTTTCCCTATATTTAAACTATAAACTTAGCTGGTAAACCATTTCTCAACAACTTGCTCACTGAGGCAGTAACATCAGACATGTAAGACATGCTCCATGAGGCAGTAACATCAGACATGTAAGACTTGCTCCCTGAGACAGTAACATCAGACATGTAAGACATGCTCCCTGTGGCAGTAACATCAAACATGTAAGACATGTTCAGTGAGGCAGTAACATCAGACATGTAAGACTTGCTCCCTGAGGCAGAAACATCAGACTTGTAAGACTTGCTCTCTGAGACAGTAACATCAGACATGTAAGACATGCTCCCTGAGGCAGTAACATCAGACATGTAAGACTTGCTCCCTGAGACAGTAACATCAGACATGTAAGACATGCTCCCTGAGGCATTAACATCAAACATGCAAGACATGCTCAGTGAGGCAGTAAAATCAGACATGTAAGACTTGCTCCCTGAGGCAGTAACATCAGACATGTAAGACTTGCTCCCTGAGACAGTAACATCAGACATGTAAGACATGCTCCCTGAGGCATTAACATCAGAGATGTAAGACATGCTCCCTGAGGCAGTAACATCAGAGATGTAAGACATGCTCCCTGAGGCAGTAGCATCAGACATGTAAGACATGCTCCCTGAGGGAGTAACATCAGACATGTAGGACTTGCTCCCTGAGGCAGTAACATCAGACATGTAAGACTTGCTCCCTGAGGCAGTAACATCAGACATGTAAGACTTGCTCCCTGAGACAGTAACATCAGACATGTAAGACATGCTCCCTGAGGCAGTAACATCAGACGTAAGACATGCTCCCTGAGGCAGTAACGTCAGAGATGTAAGACATGCTCCCTGAGGCAGTAGCATCAGACATGTAAGACATGCTCCCTGAGGGAGTAACATCAGACATGTAGGACTTGCTCCCTGAGGCAATAACATCAGACATGTAAGACTTGCTCCCTGAGGCAGTAGCATCAGACATGTAAGACATGCTCCCTGAGGCAGTAACATCAGACATTTAAGACATGCTCCCTGAGGAAGTAACGTCTGACATGTAAGACATGCTACCTGAGGCAGTAATGTCAGACATGTAAGACATACTCCCTGAGCAAGTAACGTCAGACATATAAGACATGCTCCCTGAGGCAGTAAAATCAGCACGAAGCAGTTGAAGAGAACTTCTCCCGCCTGCAATCCACGTAAGAATTTCAACTCAGGGTGGGGGTTTGAACCCATGGCAAGTGAGTCCTAAAATTCACAGACCAGTGTGTTTCCCACTATGCCAGCTGACTTTAATAAGGTTTATTCAACTAGGTATATTTCTATACACCATAGCAAGGTCAGCATTCTCCACCACTGTGACCACAGAAGCAGGTTTTTACAGACGAATCCCACACCAGCGTGGCTGTGTCGTACTCTAGCTCAAGTTGTTTCCAAGCCGCCATCATGATTTATGACGTTCCGTTCGTTAGCAACCGTGTTATTATGATTGCATGAGTCACGTGAGCATTATTCTCAAGTGTTGGGATTATCTTGTTTTGAAGACTCAAAGTAGTCTTCTGTCTCACTGTGTTGTCTTATGCCTTGGCCTTCATCTTTATGTATTTTAGAATTTCGTTTTCTGCCAATCCTTAGTTCATGGTTTAGTCCCCCGTGGAGAGACGCAGAATGCTGATTGGGAACAAGAGTTTTACAAATATCTTCTTGCCATACAGACGTCATTTACAGATACATATACAAATTTTTATTTCTTTGCAAAGGGTATAATGTGTGATTTACTTTTTATAGAATATTGTTAAGTACAAAGAAAGCCACTAACATACCTGAGCATTTCGATATTAACGTTTCTATAAGAGCTTCATACCAAGCTATGGAATCTGAACCTATCTCTGCTGAGCTGTTCACACTTGTTGGAGGCATCTAGCAACCTTCTCTTAACTCATTAACTACCCTGCTTTCTCCACTTTCTGGTCAACCTTCATAACTGATCCACTGGTCTGCCTCTAGCACTCTTGCCACTTTGTCAGCATAGTTGCTGATCCCCTTTACATGTGTGTATAGCTTAGCTGAGTATCATAGTACCATCCATGTGTTTTATATAGACGATCCCTACTAGGTCTAGTGACTGAGGTCATGGGATGCAGCATGAGTGAGTGGCATGCGCTACCTCGCTCTTAGTCCATGCTTAGACCTACCAGGCAGCAACACGGCAGGCTGGGCCCTCCCTTACCACAGTCTGACAATATATAGTGCTACCATCCACAAATGTGTTTATCTTCAACCATCATATCTCCTTTCGAACCCCCACGACAAATTGGTGCCAGCGGTGTGGGCGTAAAATTGATAATTACGCTGATGCACAGAGAAAAATTCTCGACCTAGCCAGCCAGCTACCTCAAGCAAGCTTTTACCAGCCCTCTGCACTATTCACTGGTCAGTCTCTGTGTATTAGTGTTTATTTTGTTATTTGCACTACCTCTGTGGGGTTGACCCGGGTTTGCAAAGTAAGCAAAGCCACCTAAGCCAATCTGTGATGGGGGAGTCAGCCCAAGCCCAGTCCAGCCAGCCTTACACCATCCAGCCTTGCCCGCCAAGCCAGCTTCCACCCCTGCTGTACTCATCATTAAAAGTTATCAAGCTAGTCTGTGTGAAGGGTTAAGCCAAGCCAGTCAGCAACTAACCCAAGTGTCTTAACCCAGTACTCAAGCAAGCCACGTGGGTATAGTCTTCTTCATCGCTCTGTGCTTCAAGTTCCAAGCCATTCTAAGTGTTTTATCATTCCAGTGGTGTTGTGGTATTTTGTGGGTTTGTTTTTAAGCCAGCCGGCTTAGAATATCTTTGTGCCTAGTGCGAGTGTCCCCAGTGTGGCTTACATCGTTCATCCCACCGCTGTCACCAACCGGGGAGAGTCATCCACTCCACCGAGTTTGTTCATTCCTCCAGTAAGAAAGAACCGATCCCTTGTGGTCTGGTGTGATTCGATTCCTGCTCCAGAAAGATCTTATTCTGACTGTGAAGCCACCAGCACCCATTAGTGACTTTGTAACGAGCCAAGAATTACTGTATCGAACAGTCGAGTTGAGTACTTCTAGCAGAAGAGTAATTCCACAGTCACTAGTGAATGTAGCTGTATCTTTTGTAGATACTTGTTCAGATCGCCCTCAGTCAAGGCATGTGTTAGCCATCACAGAAGAGTTCGATCCACCCAAAGATGATAACCATTCTGCATATGTAAATCTTACCCTTGCAGAGTTGGGTTTAAATGTAAACAGCCTGTATAATTAGATGTCCGAGATGAATGAAATTGTCAACTGTGTGTCTTGTTATTAGCTGATCACTTTTTCAGAAATTTTTGTGTCCACGTTCCCTCTGAATTCTGAGAATTTAGCAATACTGATCTGTGTGCGCCAGATTTGCCTTGCTGTTAATTACTTTCACTTTGTAAATATATTTATTCTTCCTCAGAATCCGTAGAGTGCATGAATACAGATCGATCGATCAATTCCATCCTTATTGTACAATGATTTGTTCTTATAAGTCGTAATGCATTACGTTAAAACTCATTACGTTAACACCTACTACGTTAAAACTCATTATGTTAACATCCATTATGATACCATCCATTAGTTCTAAGTTACATATGTCTTTGTTATTGTATAGAATCAGCCCAGAACCACCTGCCTGTTTAGCCTATAGCATAGTAGTGAATGTCGAGACGACATACGTAACATGACCGAGCTGTCAGCATAGTTGCTGATCCTCTTTACATGTGTGTATAGCTTAGCTCAGTATCATAGTACCATCCATGTGTTTTATATAGATGATCCCTACTAGGCCTAGTGACTGTATGACGTCATGGGATGTGGCATGAGTGAGTGGCATGCGCTACCTCACTCTCAGTCCACGCTTAGACCTACCAGGCAGCAACACGGCAGGCTGGGCCCTCCCTTACCACAGTCTGACAATATATGGTGTTACCATCCACAAGTGTGTTTATCTTCAACCATCATATTCCTTTCGAACCCCCAAGACAACTCCAGGTGCATTTATTACATTGTCATAAAGATATCCAACTGTTGCAAAGGTGTTTTACCCATCAGCTTACCACAAACCATACCACAGGCGGGGATAGAACCCGCGATCGTGTCATTACGATTTCGTGAGTTAGCTTACCACTATTGTATACCATTATTATAAATGAAGAGAGCTAGATAAGATGCACCAGGAGCTTATCCGAGATGTTCAGAGTGTCAGTGCTTTGAGACACAGCAGATGGGACATTGGTCCACTTGATACAGGATAGCAGGGCAGTGGCAGAGCCGAAAATAAATACAGTCGAACGAGTAGACCTTCAAAATCAAAAACCTGCCCACGAGGATTCAAGCAGGAGGTTTCATCGTGGACAGTGTGGAAGCAGCTGACAGCCTCCTGCTTGAAGCCTGGTGAACAGTGTGTGATAGCAGATGACAGCCTCCTGTTTGAAGCCTGGTGAACTGTGTGGTAGCAGGTGACAGCCTCCTGCTTGAAGCCTGGTGAACAGTGTGTGGTAGCAGCTGACAGCCTCCTGCTTGAAGCCTGGTGAACAGTGTGTGGTAGCAGCTGACAGCCTCCTGCTTGAAGCCTGGTGAACAGTGTGTGGTAGCAGGTGACAGCCTCCTGCTTGAAGCCTGGTGAACAGTGTGTGGTAGCAGCTGACAGCCTCCTGCTTGAAGCCTGGTGAACAGTGTGTGGTAGCAGCTGACAGCCTTCTGTTTGAAGCCTGGTGAACAGTGTGTGGTAGCAGCTGACAGCCTCCTGCTTGAAGCCTGGTGAACAGTGTGTGGTAGCAGCTGACAGCCTCCTGCTTGAAGCCTAGTGAACAGTGTGTGGTAGCAGTTGACAGCCTCCTGCTTGAAACCTGGTGAACAGTGTGTGGTAGCAGCTGACAGCCTCCTGCTTGAAGCCTGGTGAACAGTGTGTGGTAGCAGCTGACAGCCTCCTTCTTGAAGTCTGGTGAACAGTGTGTGGTAGCAGCTGACAGCCTCCTGCTTCAAACCTGGTGAACAGTGTGTGGTAGCAGCTGACAGCCTCCTGCTTCAAGCCTGGTGAACAGTATGTGGTAGCAGCTGACAGCCTCCTGCTTCAAGCCTGGTGAACAGTGTGTGGTAGCAGCTGACAGCCTCCTGCTTGAAGCCTGGTTGGTACCCTGGACACGTCTACTCCACCTGTCTCACACCTTCACTCTGTTATCCAGCTTTTACAGCACTACCAGAGCCACTCACCACCCCACCAACCTCTCTCTCTCTCTTCTTTTCTCAACCCAGCCTCCTCTTCTTCCTCCTCCTCCTTTTCTCTTCTTCCTCCTCCTCCTTTTCTTCCTTCTCCTGCTTCTCTTCCTCCTTCTCCTCCCCTTCCTCCTCCTGCTCCTCTTCCTCCTCTTTCTCCTCCTCTCGCCGCTCTTCCTCGTCTTTCTCCTACGCTTGTTCCTCTCCTCCTCCTCCTCCTCCTCCTCCTCCTCCTGGCAATCAATATTTGTACTTCCTCTTGTTGTGTTGTCTTCCTTATCTCCAGTCAGCTTATTTAGTAGAGCGATTTATAATTGTCTGAGCAGTCATCATTTGCTGTGTTAAGACACTTCATCACTTGCTGTCTTAAGACACTTCATCACTTGCTGTGTTAAGACACTTCATCACTTGCTGTGTTAAGACACTTCATCACTTGCTGTGTTAAGACACTTCATCACTTGCTGTGTTAAGACACTTCATCACTTGCTGTGTTAAGACACTTCATCACTTGCTGTCTTAAGACACTTCATCACTTGCTGTCTTAAGACACTTCATCACTTGCTGTGTTAAGACACTTCATCACTTGCTGTATTAAGACACTTCATCACTTGCTGTATTAAGACACTTCATCACTTGCTGTGTTAAGACACTTCATCACTTGCTGTATTAAGACACTTCATCACTTGCTGTATTAAGACCCTTCATCACTTGCTGTGTTAAGACACTTCATCACTTGCTGTATTAAGACCCTTCATCACTTGCTGTATTAAGACCCTTCATCACTTGCTGTATTAAGACACTTCATCACTTGCTGTATTAAGACACTTCATCACTTGCTGTATTAAGACACTTCATCACTTGCTGTATTAAGACACTTCATCACTTGCTGTATTAAGACACTTCATCACTTGCTGTATTAAGACACTTCATCACTTGCTGTATTAAGACACTTCATCACTTGCTGTGTTAAGACACTTCATCACTTGCTGTATTAAGACACTTCATCACTTGCTGTATTAAGACACTTCATCACTTGCTGTGTTAAGACACTTCATCACTTGCTGTATTAAGACACTTCATCACTTGCTGTATTAAGACACTTCTTCACTTGCTGTGTTAAGACACTTCATCACTTGCTGTGTTAAGACACTTCATCACTTGCTGTATTAAGACACTTCATCACTTGCTGTGTTAAGACACTTCATCACTTGCTGTGTTAAGACACTTCATCACTTGCTGTGTTAAGACACTTCATCACTTGCTGTGTTAAGACACTTCATCACTTGCTGTATTAAGACACTTCATCACTTGCTGTATTAAGACACTTCATCACTTGCTGTATTAAGACACTTCATCACTTGCTGTGTTAAGACACTTCATCACTTGCTGTGTTAAGACACTTCATCACTTGCTGTGTTAAGACACTTCATCACTTGCTGTGTTAAGACACTTCATCACTTGCTGTGTTAAGACACTTCATCACTTGCTGTGTTAAGACACTTCATCACTTGCTGTGTTAAGACACTTCATCACTTGCTGTGTTAAGACACTTCATCACTTGCTGTGTTAAGACACTTCATCACTTGCTGTGTTAAGACACTTCATCACTTGCTGTGTTAAGACACTTCATCACTTGCTGTGTTAAGATACTTCATCACTTGCTGTGTTAAGACACTTCATCACTTGCTGTATTAAGACACTTCATCACTTGCTGTGTTAAGACACTTCATCACTTGCTGTATTAAGACACTTCATCAATTGCTGTGTTAAGACACTTCATCACTTGCTGTGTTAAGACACTTCATCACTTGCTGTGTTAAGACACTTCATCACTTGCTGTGTTAAGACACTTCATCACTTGACACTTCATCATGTGTTAAGACACTTCATCACTTGCTTGCTGTGTTAAGACACTTCATCACTTGCTGTGTTAAGACACTTCATCACTTGCTGTATTAAGACACTTCATCACTTGCTGTGTTAAGATACTTCATAAGACACTTCATCACTTGCTGTGTTAAGACACTTCATCACTTGCTGTATTAAGACACTTCATCACTTGCTGTATTAAGACACTTCATCACTTGCTGTATTAAGACACTTCATCACTTGCTGTGTTAAGACACTTCATCACTTCCTGTATTAAGACACTTCATCACTTGCTGTATTAAGACACTTCATCACTTGCTGTGTTAAGACACTTCATCACTTGCTGTATTAAGACACTTCATCACTTGCTGTGTTAGGACACTTCATCACTTGCTGTATTAAGACACTTCATCACTTGCTGTGTTAAGACACTTCATCACTTGCTGTATTAAGACACTTCATCACTTGCTGTATTAAGACACTTCATCACTTGCTGTATTAAGACACTTCATCACTTGCTGTATTAAGACACTTCATCACTTGCTGTGTTAAGACACTTCATCACTTGCTGTTTTTAGACACTTCATCACTTGCTGTGTTAGGACACTTCATCACTTGCTGTATTAAGACACTTCATCACTTGCTGTGTTAAGACACTTCATCACTTGCTGTATTAAGACACTTCATCACTTGCTGTATTAAGACACTTCATCACTTGCTGTATTAAGACACTTCATCACTTGCTGTATTAAGACACTTCATCACTTGCTGTATTAAGACACTTCATCACTTGCTGTATTAAGACACTTCATCACTTGCTGTATTAAGACACTTCATCACTTGCTGTATTAAGACACTTCATCACTTGCTGTATTAAGACACTTCATCACTTGCTGTATTAAGACACTTCATCACTTGCTGTATTAAGACACTTCATCACTTGCTGTATTAAGACACTTCATCACTTGCTGTATTAAGACACTTCATCACTTGCTGTATTAAGACACTTCATCACTTGCTGTATTAAGACACTTCATCACATTTACAATTTACTATTTACAATTTATTATTGTAACATTTACAATAATAAATTACAATCAACTCCTTATGACGCTCCGTGTCTCTCACGACACTTATCCGTGGTGTGTTGTGACGCTCCGTGTCTCTCACGACACTTATCCGTGGTGTGTTGTGACACTCCGTGTCTCTCACGACACTTATCCGTGGTGTGTTGTGACGCTCCGTGTCTCTCACGACTCTTATCCGTGGTGTGTTGTGACGCTCCGTGTCTCTCACGACACTTATCCGTGGTGTGTTGTGACACTCCGTGTCTCTCACGACACTTATCCGTGGTGTGTTGTGACGCTCCGTGTCTCTCACGACTCTTATCCGTGTGTGTGCTCCGTGTGACGCTTCGTGTCTCTCACGACACTTATCCGTGGTGTGTTGTGACGCTCCGTGTCTCTCACGACACTTATCCGTGGTGTGTTGTGACACTCCGTGTCTCTCACGACACTTATCCGTGGTGTGTTGTGACACTCCGTGTCTCTCACGACACTTATCCGTGGTGTGTTGTGACACTCCGTGTCTCTCACGACACTTATCCGTGGTGTGTTGTGACGCTCCGTGTCTCTCACGACACTTATCCGTGGTGTGTTGTGACGCTCCGTGTCTCTCACGACACTTATCCGTGGTGTGTTGTGACACTCCGTGTCTCTCACGACACTTATCCGTGGTGTGTTGTGACGCTCCGTGTCTCTCACGACACTTATCCGTGGTGTGTTGTGACACTCCGTGTCTCTCACGACACTTATCCGTGGTGTGTTGTGACGCTCCGTGTCTCTCACGACACTTATCCGTGGTGTGTTGTGACGCTCCGTGTCTCTCACGACACTTATCCGTGGTGTGTTGTGACGCTCCGTGTCTCTCACGACACTTATCCGTGGTGTGTTGTGACGCTCCGTGTCTCTCACGACACTTATCCGTGGTGTGTTGTGACACTCCGTGTCTCTCACGACACTTATCCGTGGTGTGTTGTGACGCTCCGTGTCTCTCACGACACTTATCCGTGGTGTGTTGTGACGCTCCGTGTCTCTCACGACACTTATCCGTGGTGTGTTGTGACACTCCGTGTCTCTCACGACACTTATCCGTGGTGTGTTGTGACACTCCGTGTCTCTCACGACACTTATCCGTGGTGTGTTGTGACGCTCCGTGTCTCTCACGACTCTTATCCGTGGTGTGTTGTGACGCTCCGTGTCTCTCACGACACTTATCCGTGGTGTGTTGTGACACTCCGTGTCTCTCACGACACATCCGTGGTGTGTTGTGACACTCCGTGTCTCTCACGACACTTATCCGTGGTGTGTTGTGACGCTCCGTCTCTCTCACGACACTTATCCGTGGTGTGTTGTGACGCTCCATGTCTCTCACGACACTTATCTGTGGTGTGTTGTGACGCTCCGTGTCTCTCACGACACTTATCCGTGGTGTGTTGTGACGCTCCGTGTCTCTCACGACACTTATCCGTGGTGTGTTGTGACGCTCCGTGTCTCTCACGACACTTATCCGTGGTGTGTTGTGACGCTCCATGTCTCTCACGACACTTATCCGTGGTGTGTTGTGACGCTCCCTCTCAACTGTGTCACTTGACACCCTTTCTTCCGTGTAATGACGCTCCTGCTCAACCGTGTCCACCAGACACCCTTTTCTCTGTGTCACACGACACTCCTACTCTCCGTGTCACACGACACCCTTGTCTCTGCGTCATACACAATATCTCTACTGTGTCACTCTTGACACCCTTGTCTCTGCGTCGCACACTATCACCCACAGCGTCTTTATCATCAGAGACCAGTCACATGACACTATTCAATGTACACTACAACCTGACCATCTTCAGTGTCACACGACACCCTTTTCTTCTCAGTGTTCCACAACGGTCCTGTAGCATATTTCAGTGTTCCACTCCATCATACTTTCCTAAGTGTCACACTACGGTCCTAGCCCAGTTCAGTGTTACACTCCAACCTTTCCTTCATGTAATGTCCCACTAAAACAGCATCGGTTGACTCCGGCCCACAGTTGACCAGCGTAGGCGGTGAGTCCGCAGACATCACCGCTAGTCCTGTAAATACTCTCTAAGGTCGGTAGAAGTACACCGTAAGATGGTCTGGTGAGTACTATCTACCGCCTTCAAGACCAATTGACACACCGCAAATAGGTTCGGTTAATCCTGCTTGCCGAACACCATGCTGCAAGCTCACTGAATGCGGCCGTCAAGTAACTGAGGCCAACAGACTCAGTGAGCTGCGGTGAGCGCTTCCTCTAACGCCAGTAGAAGCCATTAGAATACTCTACTGCCAATAGATGTGCACGATTAGGTGTTCTGGTAACTACTGCGTAGATGTGTACCGTGAGGTGTTCAGGTACCTACTGCTTAGATGCGTACCGTGAAGTGTTTAGGTACGTACTGCTCTAAGGCCGGCTCAGCAGTCCCCACATTGGGTTTGATGACGTACCCAGTGGTACTGCCGGCCGGCAGGTTAACCATTTAACTGCTAGTTTGGCATTGGGCCGTAACACTGTATTAAGACACTTCATCACTTGCTGTGTTAAGACACTTCATCACTTGCTGTATTAAGACACTTCATTACTTGCTGTATTAAGACACTTCATCACTTGCTGTATTAAGACACTTCATCACTTGCTGTATTAAGACACTTCATCACTTGCTGTATTAAGACACTTCATCACTTGCTGTATTAAGACACTTCATCACTTGCTGTATTAAGACCCTTCATCACTTGCTGTATTAAGACACTTCATTACTTGCTGTGTTAAGACACTTCATCACTTGCTGTATTAAGACACTTCATCACTTGCTGTATTAAGACACTTCATCACTTGCTGTATTAAGACACTTCATTACTTGCTGTATTAAGACCCTTCATCACTTGCTGTATTAAGACACTTCATTACTTGCTGTGTTAAGACACTTCATCACTTGCTGTGTTAAGACACTTCATCACATGCTGTATTAAGACACTTCATCACTTGCTGTATTAAGACACTTCATCACTTGCTGTATTAAGACACTTCATCACTTGCTGTATTAAGACACTTCATCACTTGCTGTATTAAGACACTTCATCACTTGCTGTATTAAGACACTTCATCACTTGCTGTATTAAGACACTTCATCACTTGCTGTATTAAGACACTTCATCACTTGCTGTGTTAAGACACTTCATCACTTGCTGTATTAAGACACTTCATCACTTGCTGTGTTAAGACACTTCATCACTTGCTGTATTAAGACACTTCATCACTTGCTGTATTAAGACACTTCATCACTTGCTGTGTTAAGACACGTCATCACTTGCTGTGTTAAGACATTTCATCACTTGCTGTATTAAGACACTTCATCACTTGCTGTGTTAAGACACGTCATCACTTGCTGTGTTAAGACAGCAAGATCGCCAACCACCAATACCCATCAGTTACACAACCCAGGGCAACACGGGTTTAGAGCAGGTCGCTCCTGCCTCTCCCAGCTACTGGACCACTATGACAAGGTCCTGGATGCTGTAGAGGATAAACAAAATACAGATGTAGTATACAATGTCTTTGCAAAAGGTTTCGACAAGTGTGACCATGGTGTAATAGTACACAAAATGCGTGATAAAGGAATAACAGGAAAAGTTGGTAGATGGATCTATAACTTCCTGACAAACAGAACACAACGAGTAATAGTAAACAGAAAAGTCTGAGGCAGCTACTGTGAAAAGCTCTATTCCACAAGGCACAGTACTCGCTCCCATCATATTCCTAGATAGAGATGTAAGCCATAGCTCCGTGTCTTCTTTTGCGGATGACACCCGAACTGCCGTGACAGTGACCGCCATTGAAGACACCGCAAGACTCTAAGCGACATCAACTAAATCTTCAAATGGGGCACTCAAAACAATATGAAGTTCAATGAAGAGAAATTTCGACTACTCAGATATGGAAAACCACTAAATAGAGCGAAAAAGTAATGTGGAGGATCTGGGAGTGATAATGTCAGAGAATCTCGCCTTCAAGCACCACAACAATGGTCTGCTAGGAAAATGGTAGGATGGATAATGAGAACCTTCAAAACTAGGGACGCCAAGCCCATGATGGTTCTCTTCAAATAGCTTGTTCTCTCTAGGTCCCCTTCAAGGCTGGCGACATTGCTGACCAGGAGAGTGTACAAAGAACTTTCATGGAATACATGAGCAAAATAAAGCACTTAAATTACTGGGAACAATTGAAGTCCCTTGATTTGTATTCCCTAGAAAGCAGGCGAGAGAAATACATGATAATATACACTTGGAAAATCCTAGAGGGATTAGTACCAAACTTGTTAGGTAAGACACATATGCAACAGTTAGGTATCTTTATTTCGAAACGTTTCGCCTACACAGTAGGCTTCTTCAGTCGAGTACAGAAAAGTTGATAGAAGCAGAAGATACTTGAAGACGATGTAATCAGTCCATCACCCTTAAAGTTTTGAGGTGGTCAGTCCCTCAGTCTGGAGAAGAGCACACGAAAATCACTCCAAAAGACTCGGCAGGAGATGCAACATTCCTCCAATGAAAAGCAGGGGCACCACGAGTATAATAAGAGACAACACAATAAGTGTCCGGGGCCCACGACTGTCCAACTGCCTCCCAGCATACGTAAGGGGGATTACCAATAGACCCCTGGCTGTCTTCAAGAAGGCACTGGATGGGCACCTAAAGTCAGTACCTGACCAGCTGGGCTGTGGTTTGTAAGTCAGTTTGCGGGCAGCCAACAGTAACAACCTGGTTGATCAGACCCTGATCCACCACGAGGCCTGGTCTCAGACCGAGCCGCGAGGTCGTTGACCCCCGAAACCCTCTCCAGGTAATCACCTGCTGTATTAAGAAATACTTCATCACTTGTTGTGTTAAGAGATGTGTATTGATCGTTTTAATGTTTCGTTTAGTAGATTGTTATGGCAGTGTGGTTGGTATAATAAGAACATAAGAAAGAAGGAACACTGCAGCAGGCCTACTGACCCATGAGAAGCAGATCCATGTGTCCCCCCCCCGGATAAGCCCAATGACCCACCTAGTCAGGTCACTTCCACTTAAGGAAGGAGCAAGGCATCAGTCCTAGTAGCACAAGCTTGTCAGGTCCAACTCACACCCACCCACACCCACTCATATATTTATCTAACCTATTTTTAAAACGACACAACGTTTTCAGCCTATATAATAATAGGCATGGAGGCGTGCCTTTGGTTTATTGGGTTAATGGGCATGCAATGGGTTGCTAGTTCCACGCCAGACTTAGCGAGAAAATGAGATGCGGGTGTCTGGCACATGCTGCGCTCAACCATTTAGTGTGAGTCAGGGTACACTCAGCTGAGCTCTAAGTCTCAGTTAAATCTGCTAGGTGGCAGCATAGGTGCTGTAGTGTGGGGAGGCACAAAATACGAGTGCCTTACCGGGCATCCATCACTTGGGCATAGTATCCACGATAATCCCGACCATGACAAATTGTAGATGAATGGTTCAGAGAACCGACATGTTGATAAATTAGACACATGTGCAACTCTTGGGTATCTTTATTAAGGAAACGTTTCGCCACACAGTGCTTCATCAGTCCATACACAGGAGAAACTTGAAGAATAAGGGTTGGGGGTGCTAAAAGACATCGACTCCAGGCGGTGCGCTATGACAGGGTGTCAACGGCAATGCTGAGACCTGAGAAGGGCGTCACAGCATTCAGGAACACTGACCGGGAGAAATACACCATGCTGGGACTGAAAATGCAGACTGCAGCACGTCAGGATGCATCATCTGTGGTGAAGTTGGGCAGTGTCCTCGACTGGGTAGTCAAGGTACAGATGACTCAAGGGGCAGTACATCCTGTTGGTGCCAGCAACCGGGTAATTGAGTGAGCTGTAAAGACGACTCAGGTAAAGATGCCATCAGCGATGCCGGTAGAGATGGTCGTTGCTAGAGAACGTCACTGCATGGGAGAGTTGCAAGCTGAACGACTCAGGAGGCGGCATAGCGTCAGCGGAGTCGGCAAGCAAAGTTCTCTCTGTACAATGATGTTCTGTTGACTCGCGTATCTGATATGAAAATTGATTGTTGAGTGTCAGTGGACAAGTAAGTGCACACCTCAGGGTGTGACCTGTAACCCTAAAGGATGCTTTATGCTGGTCTAGGGATAGACCACAATGGAACACATGTAACAAAAATATGTAGCGCACCCACTTCAAGGTAAACACGGTGAGAGGATATAAGTTACACACGTTTGATAACACTGAGTATTCTCTACGTAGATCGGTTGATGTTTTTCTGTGCATTAGTGACACTAAGGCACTAGAAAATGTATATGAGTTTGGGAAAACAAAATAACGTGTGACCTTCGGCGGGGTTAGTGGTGCAGACGGCAGAGAACTTGCGTGTGGGAGTGGCATGGGTATAATGTGTGTCTTGGTGAGGCGTTGTTGTGTATGGTGTTGTGGTGTTGTGTCTCGTACTAGGCTGGCTTAAGGCTAAGCATCACTTCCACGACTCAAGACGGCGTAGAGATTGACGAACCGCAAATAACCCCGAAATTAACTAGACAGCGTAAGAGTGAACGAGGATACAGGTAGTGTGTGTGGATTTTTGTGGAAAGCATGCACTTGAGATATGAGAATCCCGGTACCTTGTTATATACCTGGGGCTGTGGGTACACATGTGGGAGACAGTTACACACCATAACACACTAAAACCTCACTTCTGGCTACTGTAGCTTGTAGAATCATAGTAGGAGACTAGAAAGTTTCAGGTGACTCACGGGTTGGTGTAGGGTGATATGTGAGTGTGGTAAGGTGCTTCCAAGGATTGGTCGTCTACGTGGCTTCCTCCGTGGCCTTGAGTGGATTGGGAACTCAAAAACCAAGCCACAAGCGATGATTACAGGTCAAAGCGATGATTACAGGCCAAAAATTCACGAAATTTTCGGAGACAGCATAGAGGGAGTGAGAGCAGTATAAGAGGTCAGGGGTGCAGGTGGGGCTAGGCGAGACGCTACTTCTACACCCAAGCTCAAGTGAATCAGGGCACACCTGGACACAGGGGCGAGAAAAAACACAAAACTCACCTCTGGCGTGTTGTAAGTGGCAGTGGTGAACCTGTAACAGCAGGAAGTGACAGGGTGGGAAGTGACAGGTGACGTTGAATACATGAATGAGAACACATTAGGAGCTGAGAGAACCAAGATAACACCACGAAGAGTTCTCAGGGAAATTAAGCTTGTTAGACATAAACCCTGGATATACCCGCACCTCAGTGCTTTGGCTTGTGGATGCGAAGTCATTATAACCGTCGTTACTATCCGCTGGTAGTTGGATGAAGACTGGATAGAGCGATGAAGTGACAACACCTGACTAATGTCTACCCTCTCCTTCCTTCCTGGGCCTAACAAACTACTGTGAAGACCGAGTGTCACCACTGTAATACATAAGTTTTGGTGGTTAGTTGGGTGGATTCGTATGGAACTCGGATGGTACAATAATAGTCTTGGAGGCGAGCCTTGGGTTTACTGGGTTAATTGGTAATACAGGAAATTTGTATTGTAGTCCTACGCCAGGCGGTAGGCCGTCTAGCGTAGTCCGACTCATACTGTGTTTTTAGTTTAATATGTTTATTATGCACCCCATACCCATACTGTGGGCGGTAGTCAAAAGATTACAGAGGTGCATAATTGGTCCAGGGACTGGACTCCAAAGTTTTGATAGCTGAGCAAGTTACAGAGGTAATGAATTCACAATTTACAAAGGTAATGAACTCACAAATTACAAAGGTAATGAACTCCGGGTAGGTCTAGTCACAATCATGACAAGTTACAAAGGTATTTACAGATTACAGAGGTACGTAATGGGTCCAGGGACTGGGCCCCAAAGTTTGGATGGCTGAACTAGGTACAAGGTAATGAGCTCACAAGTTACAAAGGTAATGAATACTGTAAGAATGGTTACTTACGTTTATACATGGCTACAATCATGAACAAATTATAGTGTAATGAGCAATTCACACTTCCACACCCGGTCACAACTGTAGTGAGTTATTGGTGCAAATGTTGATTGTTGAGTCACACACACACACACACACACACACACACACACACATATACAAATTCACACACACACAAACACACATAAACACACACACACACACACACACACACACACACACACACACACACACACACACACACACACACACACACACACACACACACACACACACACACAGATAACGTGAAGTTGATGAGAAGAATTCACTCGATCGAAGACCAGGCAGAACTACAAAGGTATCTGGACAGGCTGCAGACCTGGTCCAGCAATTGGCTCCTGGAGTTCAATCCCACCAAGTGCAAAGTCATGAAGATTTGGGAAGGGCAAAGAAGGCCGCAGACGGAGTACAGTCTAGGGGGCCAGAGACTACAAACCTCACTCAAGGAAAAAGATCTTGGGGTGAGTATAACACCAGGCACATCTGAAGCGCACATCAACCAAATAACTGCTGCAGCATATGGGCGCCTAGCAAACCTCAGAACAGCATTCCGACATCTTAATAAGGAATCATTTACGACCCTGTACACCGTGTACGTTAGGCCCATATTGGAGTATGCGGCACCAGTTTGGAACTCACACCTAGCCAAGCACGTGAAGAAACTAGAGAAAGTGCGCAACAAGACTAGTCCCAGAGCTAAGAGGTATGTCCTACGAGGAGAGGTTAAGGGAAATCAACCTGACGACACTGGAGGACAGGAGAGATAGGGGGGACATGATAACGACATACAAAATACTGAGAGGAATTGACAAGGTGGACAAAGACAGGATGTTCCAGAGATTGGACACAGTAACAAGGGGACGCAGTTGGAAGCTGAAGACACAGATGAATCACAGGGATGTTAGGAAGTATTTCTTCAGCCACAGAGTAGTCAGTAAGTGGAATAGTTTGGGAAGCGATGTAGTGGAGGCAGGATCCATACATAGCTTTAAGCAGAGGTATGATAAAGCTCACGGCTCAGGGAGAGTGACCTAGTAGCGATCAGTGAAGAGGCGGGGCCAGGAGGGAGCTCGGACTCGACCCCCGCAACCTCAACTAGGTGAGTACAACTAGGTGAGTACACACACATATAAACACACACACACACACACACACACACACACACACACACACACACACACACACACACACACAAACTCATACACACACGCACACACACTCATACCGGTGAAGAGCAACCGGTGAATAGCAACCGGTGAAGAGGCGGGGCCAGGAGCTAAGACTCGACCCCTGCAACCACAAATAGGCGAGTACAAATAGGTGAGTACACACACACACACACACACACACACACACACACACACACACAAGCACTGGACAAGCACCTAAAGTCAGTTCCTGATCAGCCGGGCTGTGGCTCGTACGTTGGTTTGCGTGAAGCCAGCAGCAACAGCCTGGTTGATCAGGCTCTGATCCACCAGGAGGCCTGGTCACAGACCGGGCCGCGGGGGCGTTGACCCCCGGAACTCTCTCCAGGTAAACACACAGGAGCTTGGACTCGACCCCTGCAATCTCAACTAGGTGAATGCACACACACACACACACACACACACACACACACACACACACACACACACACACACACACACACACACACACACACAAACACAAACACACACACACACACACACATGTACACATGCACACATGTGGTAATGCTTTATTTACAGCTAGCAAAGTCAGGGTATTTCTCCAGAATGGTCTGCAATATACCACTGTTGATAAAATACTTTGCCATTTCTTGAACATTTCTGAGTGAGTTGTTTCTAAATTCATTAATTTTATCGCACTCCAGTACATAATGACGCAAGGTGTGACAATAATCCATCTGGCAAAGTTTACATTTCGTTTGGTCTACATCTGGTGGTGGTGATTTAACCTGCCAAAAATACTTGTAACCCAGCCGGAGCCGGGCAGTAGTGACATCCAAGAGTCTGCTTATTTTGTTGGATGCACCATAGACATGTGGCTCCTCCTGCATGATAGAGTGATGATAGATGGACTCACTGGTGTCAATCTCCCTGAGCCTTAAGTCCATAAAATTCAGTTGAAGTTCTTTTCGTATTATTGTTCTCAAACTACTACCTGACAAGCCAAGATTGTAATCTACTCCCTCTTTGAAAGCATACAGCTTAGCCAATTTATCAGTTCTATCATGCATCTGAAGACCAATGTGAGATGGAATCCACAGCATGTGCACTCTGACTCCACTGTCCACAATCCTACCATACCTGTGTCTGGCTTCTGACACAAGCATGCCACAATTTATACTTAATGAGTTGAGAGCATTTATGGATGACAGAGAATCAGTTACAATTAAACTGTCAATCTTAGATACATAGATGCATTTCAGTGCAAGGAGTATGGCAAACAGTTCTGTCTGAAGGGTAGAGGCCCAATTATTGATGCGTGCTCCAATTTCTTTAAGAGAGCCATCACTCTGTACGACAACAGCAGCACTACCAGCTGCACCAGTGGATTGGTGAACAGAATCATCAGCGTAAATAATTTGCGAGAGTGTGTGCTGTGTGACTAAGTTATCAATACAGTTTAAGGCATCATGTTTGGCTTCAAGGCGAAGTTTTGGTTGTGATTTAAGAAGTAGTTTGGGGGGAAATGGAGGAATGGTAGTTTGGAATGGCCATACTGTGGCTGACCACTTAGTAAGAGAGAACCAGTGTACACTCAGCTCAGCTCTAAGTCTCAACGAAGTCCACTAATTGGCATCATACAATAGGTGCTGTAACGGGGTGGTGTAAAATATGAACGAATTTCTGACTGCGCTTACATACACACACTCCATCACTTGCTGTGTTAAGAGATATACACTTCATCACTTGCTGTGTTAAGAGATACACTTTATCACTTGCTGTGTTAAGAGATGTACACTTTATCACTTGCTATGTTAAGAGATGTACACTTTATCACTTGATGTGTTAAGAGATACACTTTATCACTTGTTGTGTTAAGAGATACACTTTATCACTTGTTGTGTTAAGAGATACACTTTATCACTTGTTGTGTTAAGAGATACACTTTATCACTTGCTGTGTTAAGAGACGAACACTTTATCACTTGCTGTGTTAAGAGATACACTTTATCACTTGTTGTGTTAAGAGATACACTTTATCACTTGCTGTGTTAAGAGACGAACACTTTATCACTTGCTGTGTTAAGAGATGCACTTTATCACTTGTTGTGTTAAGAGATACACTTTATCACTTGATGTGTTAAGAGATACACTTTATCACTTGTTGTGTTAAGAGATACACTTTATCACTTGTTGTGTTAAGAGATACACTTTATCACTTGTTGTGTTAAGAGATACACTTCATCACTTGTTGTGTTAAGAGATACACTTTATCACTTGTTGTGTTAAGAGATACACTTTATCACTTATTGGGTTAAGAGATACACTTTATCACTTGTTGTGTTAAGAGATACACTTCATCACTTGTTGTGTTAAGAGATACACTTCATCACTTGTTGGGTTAAGAGATACACTTTATCACTTGTTGTGTTAAGAGATACACTTTATCACTTGTTGTGTTAAGAGATACACTTTATCACTTGTTGGGTTAAGAGATACACTTCATCACTTGTTGTGTTAAGAGATACACTTCATCACTTGTTGTGTTAAGAGATACACTTCATCACTTGTTGTGTTAAGAGATACACTTTATCACTTGTTGTGTTAAGAGATATACTTTATCACTTGTTGGGTTAAGAGATACACTTTATCACTTGTTGTGTTAAGAGATACACTTCATCACTTGTTGTGTTAAGAGATACACTTCATCACTTGTTGGGTTAAGAGATACACTTCATCACTTGTTGGGTTAAGAGACACACTTTATCACTTGTTGTGTTAAGAGATACACTTTATCACTTGCTGTGTTAAGAGATGCACTTTATCACTTGTTGTGTTAAGAGATACACTTTATCACTTGATGTGTTAAGAGATGCACTTTATCACTTGTTGTGTTAAGAGATGCACTTTATCACTTGATGTGTTAAGAGATGCACTTTATCACTTGATGTGTTAAGAGATACACTTTATCACTTGATGTGTTAAGAGATGCACTTTATCACTTGATGTGTTAAGAGATGCACTTTATCACTTGATGTGTTAAGAGATACACTTTATCACTTGTTGTGTTAAGAGATGCACTTTATCACTTGATGTGTTAAGAGATGCACTTTATCACTTGTTGTGTTAAGAGATACACTTTATCACTTGTTGTGTTAAGAGATGCACTTTATCACTTGATGTGTTAAGAGATGCACTTTATCACTTGTTGTGTTAAGAGATACACTTTATCACTTGTTGTGTTAAGAAATGCACTTTATCACTTGTTGTGTTAAGAGATACACTTTATCACTTGTTGTGTTAAGAGATACACTTTATCACTTGTTGTGTTAAGAGATACACTTTATCACATGATCACTAACAATGAAGAATTAGCAGTAATCTTACAATAAAACAATACACTGTAACACGCTGCCCACACGTCCACTTCATAACCACGACACGCTGCCCACACGTCCACTTCATAACCACGACACGCTGCCCACACGTCCACTTCATAACCACGACACGCTGCCCACACGTCCACTTCATAACCACGACACGCTACCCACACGTCCACTTCATAACCATGACACGCTACCCACACGTCCACTTCATAACCACGACACGCTGCCCACACGTCCACTTCATAACCATGACACGCTGCCCACACGTCCACTTCATAACCATGACACGCTGCCCACACGTCCACTTCATAACCACGACACGCTGCCCACACGTCCACTTCATAACCACGACACGCTGCCCACACGTCCACTTCATAACCACGACACGCTGCCCACACGTCCACTTCATAATCACGACACGCTGCCCACACGTCCACTTCATAACCACGACACGCTGCCCACACGTCCACTTCATAACCACGACACGCTGCCCACACGTCCACTTCATAACCACGACACGCTACCCACACGTCCACTTCATAACCATGACACGCTACCCACACGTCCACTTCATAACCATGACACGCTGCCCACACGTCCACTTCATAACCATGACACGCTGCCCACACGTCCACTTCATAACCACGACACGCTGCCCACACGTCCACTTCATAACCACGACACGCTGCCCACACGTCCACTTCATAACCACGACACGCTGCCCACACGTCCACTTCATAACCACGACACGCTGCCCACACGTCCACTTCATAACCACGACACGCTACCCACACGTCCACTTCATAACCACGACACGCTGCCCACACGTCCACTTCATAACCACGACACGCTGCCCACACGTCCACTTCATAACCACGACACGCTGCCCACACGTCCACTTCATAACCATGACACGCTGCCCACACGTCCACTTCATAACCACGACACGCTGCCCACACGTCCACTTCATAACCACGACACGCTGCCCACACGTCCACTTCATAACCACGACACGCTACCCACACGTCCACTTCATAACCATGACACGCTACCCACACGTCCACTTCATAACCATGACACGCTGCCCACACGTCCACTTCATAACCATGACACGCTGCCCACACGTCCACTTCATAACCATGACACGCTGCCCACACGTCCACTTCATAACCATGACACGCTACCCACACGTCCACTTCATAACCATGACACGCTGCCCACACGTCCACTTCATAACCATGACACGCTACCCACACGTCCACTTCATAACCACGACACGCTGCCCACACGTCCACTTCATAACCACGACACGCTGCCCACACGTCCACTTCAGTAAGCGTCTTCTCTCATGACGTGACTTTGTTCCCCGAGGCCTTACTGACGTGACCTGACGTAGCAGCCTGGTAATGACGCCAGGCTGGTTGATCTGCCAGACTGAACTAATGTCTTGTTGACGTCTCGAAGATGGTTCATTGATACTATATGATACTAAAACTATATCGTTTATTGATACTATATGATACTAAAACTATATCGTTCATTGATACTATATGATACTAAAACTATATCGTTCATTGATACTATATGATACTAAAACTATATCGTTCATTGATACTATATGATACTAAAACTATATCGTTCATTGATACTATATGATACTAAAACTATATCGTTCATTGATACTATATGATACTAAAACTATATCGTTCATTGATACTATATGATACTAAAACTATATCGTTCATTGATACTATATGATACTAAAACTATATCGTTCATTGATATTATATGATACTAAAACAGAATAAAAAAAGAGGCTGAGGGACTGATTACGTCAAACTCCTCCTCAGTTTCCACCGGTCTTCTTATTGAACTGATGAAGTCACTGGGTGGCGAAACAGTTCTGCAATGAAGATGTTGCACAATCAATGTATGGATTTAATGCATACGCTTCGAGACTTCAGTAGTATCAGCTTGAATTGAAAGACTTCAGCAGTGTGATGAAAATGTCGTCAATCATTCCACTAAGAGATCATCAGCTACGTGAGCTTCCAGGCTTTAATTCCACCAGCGCCGGAATTTCTCTCTCTTGGGAATTACTATCTCTCAGTAATGGGTATTAGATGAGGTGGTGGTGGCGTCTCCTGGGAAATATACAGGTGAACATAGAGTGACTAGTGGTGCATGCACAGTGTGGTTGTCTGGTTGTGGTGGTGTGTACCAGCGAGGCTACTTGGTGCACGCACGGTGTGGTTGTCTGGTTGTGGTAGTGTGTACCAGCGAGGCTACGTGGTGCACGCACGGTGTGGCTGTCTTGTGGTAGTGTGTACCAGCGATGCTACGTGGTGCACGTACGGTGTGGTTGTCTGGTTGTGGTGGTGTGTTCCAGCGAGGCTACGTGGTGCACGCACGGTGTGGTTGTCTGGTTGTGGTGGTGTGTACCAGCGAGGCTACGTGGTGCACGTACGGTGTGGTTGTCTGGTTGTGGTGGTGTGTACCAGCGAGGCTACGTGGTGCACGCACGGTGTGGTTGTCTGGTTGTGGTGGTGTGTACCAGGGAGGCTACGGGCAACGAGAGGAAGTAGTGGTGGGATCAGCAGGGTAACGTGGCATGGAATGATCCTGCTGATCCTCTCATTCCCTCAAAACACCTTTGATCTCGCTTTTAGGAAAATCCCTCCTCCATTCTCTCTCTCTCTCTCTCTTTCTTTCTCTCTCTCTCTCTCTCTCTCTCTCTCTCTCTCTCTCTCTCTCTCTCTCTCTCTCTCTCTCTCTCTCTCTCTCTCTCTCTCTCTCTCTCTCTCTCTCTCTCTCTCTCTCTCTCTCTCTCTCTCTCTTTCTTTCTCAATCTCTCAATTAGATCAATGATGCCAGAATGAGTTGCCAGAACCTTCAGGACCTACGTGCTCAATATAAATCTACCAGCCAAGAGTGCTGTGTCAGCCGAAATTGTTTTACGTCAGGAAACGTGATAATAAGCTAGTCTGGCCAGTAAGGTATATAATATGGTAGGTAGAAAGACACAAGTGCATCTAATGTAACATTTTATTGTGTCAACGTTTCGCTCTCCAGGAGCTTTGTCAAACCATTACAAGTTGTAACAGCTTTGACAAAGCTCCTGGAGAGCGAAACGTTGCCACAATAAAATGTCACATTAGTTCCTTATGCGTCCTTTTACCCAACATATTTTCTGTAATTCTACCAATATTATTACATGTTAGAAAGCATGGTGAGGGAGGACAGGAAAGTGATGTTGCACAGTACACTCGCTACCTCTCACAAGCTTCATATACATCCAGTAGATGGAGTTGATTTGAAGTGAAGATATTCCTGATGTTTGCTCAACAACTACACCACGACGATCAGTTGACAACGAAGCAATCGTGTCAGTAATAGTAGTAAACGTAGAGAGTTGTCATAGTTGAACTGGTGGCAACCATAAGTAGCACCACAGGTACACAGGTACACAGGTACACAGCTCTGTCAGTGGGGTAACACCAGGAGTTTAAGATGGAAACAGTACTTATTTAGCAGAGGTTATTGTAGTATGCCTCTTCCGTCCAGTTCCATCTCTCCTGTAAATTCCATGACATTTTTCCCATATGGTATCGTATTTTTTTACACTGATTTCATCCTAATAGATCAGAGGGAGTGGAGGGTGGGGAGAGAGCCCTCTGCTTTTTTATCCTTGCCTCACACAAGTAGATTATTTACGATAGTCCTTAATCAAGGTGGAAGTAAATAGTTCTCAGCAGACTGACTCGGTGTTAGTTTCCAAGTGTTTTGCTATTTTTCCCATGTACTCCCTCTTTCTCTTTTGCACTTGCGCTCGCGCGCGCGCACGGCCAAGCAGCAGATGGGTTCTGATAGTGGATACAGTTTCATGTTGTAGCTGGGGATACAACGCTAGTATGAGGCTGATGCTCTACTGTTTATGGTGTGGGGCTGATGCTTACAGATACCTGATCTCTCTCTCTCTCTCTCTCTCTCTCTCTCTCATTTCCAAAATAATGACAAGTATAGAGGTTGCATATACAGGGAAGTGAATCGAAAGGAAGCTGTAAGATCCAGCAGTAAAGTTGCTATAGTGAAAAAGTTGTGCTTAAAGATAATCCATTCAAATTGTTACTGCAGATGAGTGTGGATACAAACTCTCAGACGTACGTAGGCTCATCACTACACTCCATCTTCTATAACATATTTTACTTGTAGTTAAATAATTGTAATATTAAGGTACCCCCCAAAACGGGGAGTATTTAGGTATCATTGATTGCTTGTACTACGCCTCTTTTCTTGCCTGAAAATAATAGGGATCTTGAAGGAGCCTTCTTACACCCGAATTAAGGTTAGCTGGACATCTCCAGTCAGGCTACCTTGTGTACCATTCTCTACACATAATTAAATAAAACTAAATCTGGAAGCAAACTCTACAAAACCACTACTTATGAGGCATGGTAATCATATTGTGCTCTTCTGTGCATCATAATGACGTCAAAGAGAAGTGTAGAAACACAGAGCTGATGTAACATATAGCTGATATAGTGTTAAAATGTATGAATTCTTACTGTATCCACTGAAGACACTTGAGGTATATACATCACTGTCAGAGAGAGAGACAAAGGAACACTGACTAACTGACTGACTGACTGACTGACTAACTAACAGACTGACAGACTGACTGACTGACAGACTGACTGACTGACTGACAGACTGACTGACAAACTCATCGACTGTATAACAGTATAGTTTTCATATTCTGAGTAAGTATCGAATAATGTATATTTTGCAGACTAGAAACATTCTGCGTCTATATTTACATACCTGCCTTCACCTGTATGTTTACATACCTGCTTCACCTGTATAACTTCTAACTTTTAGGAGTAAACTAAAGTGTTCATAACTGTCACTGTCCACGATATGTGAAGTGTGCTGATCCCTGCTAACTCATATAATGCACGTGTACTATCACAGGATTCGTGTCATGCTTCCTCATGTGTGGGCTCCATACTGGTGCTGCGTATTCCAGGATGGACCTGACATATGCTGTATAAAGTGCCTGGAAAGACTTGGCTCAGGAATCTCAATAGGATCAGAAATCACATACAACGCATGTGAGGTCAGTCATGGAGGGCGCGGCATCAGTATGGTACCCATATGTGAAGCCCGTCTTGGAGGGCGAGGCATCAGTATGGTACCCATATGTGAAGCCCGTCTTGGAGGGCGAGGCATCAGTATGGTACCCATATGTGAAGCCCGTCTTGGAGGGCGAGGCATCAGTATGGTACCCATATGTGAAGCCCGTCTTGGAGGGCGAGGCATCAGTATGGTACCCATATGTGAAGCCCGTCTTGGAGGGCGAGGCATCAGTATGGTACCCATATGTGAAGCCCGTCTTGGAGGGCGAGGCATCTGTAGGGTACCCATATGTGAAGCCTGTCTTGGAGGGCGAGGCATCAGTATGGTACCCATATGTGAAGCCCGTCTTGGAGGGCGAGGCATCAGTATGGTACTCATATGTGAAGCCCGTCTTGGAGGGCGAGGCATCAGTATGGTACCCATATGTGAAGCCCGTCTTGGAGGACGAGGCATCAGTATGGTACCCATATGTGAAACCCGTCTTGGAGGACGAGGCATCAGTAGGGTACCCATATGTGAAGCCCGTCTTGGAGGACGAGGCATCAGTATGGTACCCATATGTGAAGCCCGTCTTGGAGGACGAGGCATCAGTAGGGTACCCATATGTGAAGCCCGTCTTGGAGGACGAGGCATCTGTAGGGTACCCATATGTGAAGCCCGTCTTGGAGGGCGAGGCATCTGTAGGGTACCCATATGTGAAGCCCGTCTTGGAGGACGAGGCATCAGTAGGGTACCCATATGTGAAGCCCGTCTTGGAGGACGAGGCATCTGTAGGGTACCCATATGTGAAGCCCGTCTTGGAGGGCGAGGCATCTGTAGGGTACCCATATGTGAAGCCCGTCTTGGAGGGCGAGGCATCAGTATGGTACCCATATGTGAAGCCCGTCTTGGAGGGCGAGGCATCAGTATGGTACCCATATGTGAAGCCCGTCTTGGAGGGCGAGGCATCAGTATGGTACCCATATGTGAAGCCCGTCTTGGAGGGCGAGGCATCAGTATGGCACCCATATGTGAAGCCCGTCTTGGAGGGCGAGGCATCAGTATGGTACCCATATATGAAGCCCGTCTTGGAGGGCGAAGCATCAGTATGGTACCCATATATGAAGCCCGTCTTGGAGAGCGAGGCATCAGTATGGTACCCATATATGAAGCCCGTCTTGGAGAGCGAGGCATCAGTAGGGTACCCACACCTAAGTAAGCATGTGAAGAAACAGGAGAGAGTGTAGAGGTACACGACAAAGCACGGTCGTCAGGTAAAAGATATGAACTATGAGGAGAGGTTAATGTCAGCGAATCTAACGGTACTGCGAGTTAAAGACACAGATGAGCTATAGAGATGTCAGGAAGCATTCTTCAGTCTCGGGGACGTCGGAAGCTTCAATAATTTTGATGAAGAAGTGGAGGAGGCAGGCTCTATACATAGCTTGAAGAGCAGGTACGATGGGGCCCACGAGGTTAAGAGGGAGGGTATCTTCCAAGTGGCAAGTTAAGAAGTGGGGCCAGGAGCCGAGACTCGACCCCTGTGCCACATATAGGTGAATACACACATACAGAGAGAGAGAGAGAGAGAGAGAGAGAGAGAGAGAGAGAGAGAGAAACAGACAGAGAGAGAGAGAGAGAAACAGACAGAGAGAGAGAGAGAGATAGAAACAGACAGAGAGAGACAGAGACAGAGAGACAGAGACAGAGAGACAGAGACAGAGACAGAGACAGAGAGAGAGAGAGAGAGAGAGAGAGAGAGAGAGAGAGAGAGAGAGAGAGAGAGAGAGAGAGAGAGAGAGAGAGAGAGAGAGAGAGAGAGAGAGAGAGAGAGAGAGAGAGAGACAGAGAGACAGAGACAGAGAGACAGAGAGAGAGAGAGAGAGAGAGAGAGAGAGAGAGAGAGAGAGAGAGAGAGAGAGAACGCACACACAATCAGGATGAGGAAATTGTGCAAGCGAATTTCGTACTCAATTTTAAGGGTCGGTATACTAAGGCGCATGGCGTCAGGAAGAGTATGTACTCACCTAGTTGTGGTTGCAGGGGTCGAGTCCCAGCTCCTGGCCCCGCCTCTTCACTGGTCACTACTAGGTCACTCTTCCTGCTTCATGAGCTTTATCATACCTCTTCTTAAAGCTACGTATGGATCCTGCCTCCACTACATCACTTCCCAAACTGTTTCACTTCCTGACATCTCTGTGACTGAAAAAAAATACTTCCTAACATCCCTGTGATTCATCTGAGTCGTAAACTTCCCCTTGTTTGTGTTCAATCTCTGGAACATCCTGTCTCTGTCCACCTTGTCGATTCCTCTCAGTATTTTATATGTCGTTATCATATCCCACCTATCTCTCCTGTCCTCCAGTGTCGTCAGATCGATTTTCCTTAACCTCTCCTAGTAGGATATATACCCCTTAGCTCTGGGACTAGTCAAGTTGCAAACTTTTGCACTTTCTCTAGTTACCTTACGTGCTTGGCTAGGTGTGTGTTAAAAACTAATGTTGCTTACTCCAACATAGACCTAACGTACACGATGTACAAGGTCCTAAACGATTCCTTATTGTGTGTGTATGTGTTAGTTACCATTTTGTCCTAGGCACGTGTGTGTCTGTGTACTCACCTAGTTGTACTCACCTAGTTGAGGTTGCGGGGGTCGAGTCCGAGCTCCTGGCCCCGCCTCTTCACTGATCGCTACTAGGTCACTCTCCCTGAGCCGTGAGCTTTATCATACCTCTGCTTAAAGCTATGTATGGATCCTGCCTCCACTACATCGCTTCCCAAACTATTCCACTTACTGACTACTCTGTGGCTGAAGAAATACTTCCTAACATCCCTGTGATTCATCTGTGTCTTCAGCTTCCAACTGTGTCCCCTTGTTACTGTGTCCAATCTCTGGAACATCCTGTCTTTGTACACCTTGTCAATTCCTCTCAGTATTTTGTATGTCGTTATCATGTCCCCCCTATCTCTCCTGTCCTCCAGTGTCGTCAGGTTGATTTCCCTTAACCTCTCCTCGTAGGACATACCTCTTAGCTCTGGGACTAGTCTTGTTGCAAACCTTTGCACTTTCTCTAGTTTCTTCACGTGCTTGGCTAGGTGTGGGTTCCAAACTGGTGCCGCATACTCCAATATGGGCCTAACGTACACGGTGTACAGGGTGTACAGGTGTACAGGTGTGTGTGTGTGTGTGTGTGTGTGTGTGTGTGTGTGTGTGTGTGTGTACTCACCTAATTGTGGCTGCAGGAGTCGATTCATAGCTCCTGGCCCCGCCTTTTCACTGATCGCTACTGGGTCACTCCCTCCCTGCTTCGTGAACTTTATCATACCTCTTCCTAAAGCTACCTATGTGTGTGTGTGTGTGTGTGTGTGTGTGTGTGTGTGTGTGTGTGTGTGTGTGTGTGTGTGTGTGTGTGTGTGTGTGTGTGTGTGTGTGTGTGTGTGTGTGTGTGTGTGTGTGTGTGTGTGTGTCTTAGTGTTGCTATGGTTCCTGCTAGTGTTGATATGGTTCCTGCTAGTGTTGCTATGGTTCCTGCTAGTGTTGCTATGGTTCCTGCTAGTGTTGCTATGGTTCCTGCTAGTGTTGCTATGGTTCCTGCTAGTGTTGCTATGGTTCCTGCTAGTGTTGCTATGGTTCCTGCTAGTGTTGCTATGGTTCCTGCAAGTGTTGCTATGGTTCCTGCTAGTGTTGCTATGGTTCCTGCTAGTGTTGCTATGGTTCCTTCTAGTGTTGCTATGGTTCCTGCTAGTGTTGCTATGGTTCCTGCTAGTGTTGCTATGGTTCCTGCTAGTGTTGATATGGTTCCTGCTAGTGTTGCTATGGTTCCTGCTAGTGTTGCTATGGTTCCTGTTAGTGTTGCTATGGTTCCTGCTAGTGTTGCTATGGTTCCTGCTAGTGTTGCTATGGTTCCTGCTAGTGTTGCTATGGTTCCTGCTAGTGTTGCTATGGTTCCTGCTAGTGTAGCTATGGTTCCTGCTAGTGTTGCTATGATTCCTGCTAGTGTTGCTATGTTTCCTGCTAGTGTTGCTATGGTTCCTGCTAGTGTTGCTATGGTTCCTGCTAGTGTTGCTATGGTTCCTTCTAGTGTTGCTATGGTTCCTGCTAGTGTTGCTATGATTCCTGCTAGTGTTGCTATGGTTCCTGCTAGTGTTGCTATGGTTCCTGCTAGTGTTGCTATGGTTCCTGCTAGTGTTGCTATGGTTCCTGCTAGTGTTGCTATGGTTCCTGCTAGTGTTGCTATGGTTCCTGCTAGTGTTGCTATGGTTCCTGCTAGTGTTGCTATAGTTCCTGCTAGTGTTGCTATGGTTCCTGCTAGTGTTGCTAGGTTCCTGCTAGTGTTGCTATGGCTCCTGCTAGTGTTGCTATGGTTCCTGCTAGTGTTGCTATGGTTCCTGCTAGTGTTGCTATGGTTCCTGCTAGTGTTGCTATGGTTTCTGCTAGTGTTGCTATGGTTCCTGCTAGTGTTGCTATGGTTCCTGCTAGTGTTGCTATGGTTCCTGCTAGTGTTGCTATGGTTTCTGCTAGTGTTGCTATGGTTCCTGCTAGTGTTGCTATGGTTCCTGCTAGTGTTGCTATGGTTCCTGCTAGTGTTGCTATGGTTCCTGCTAGTGTTGCTATGGTTCCTGCTAGTGTTGCTATGGTTCCTGCTAGTGTTGCTATGGTTCCTGCTAGTGTTGCTATGATTCCTGCTAGTGTTGCTATGATTCCTGCTAGTGTTGCTATGGTTCCTGCTAGTGTTGCTATGGTTCCTGCTAGTGTTGCTATAGTTCCTGCTAGTGTTGCTATGGTTCCTGCTAGTGTTGCTATGGTTCCTGCTAGTGTTGCTATGGTTCCTGCTAGTGTTGCTATGGTTCCTGCTAGTCAACAAGACTTAAACGAACCTTCACTGTTTTAGAGAGACACTGAGTGACTGGAACTGGGATATTGAGAGGAGATATAATTCAATACACGGAAGATGACATTGAGAGGCACGTAAGTACCTTTGTCTTCATGTACACTTTTCCACTATGATCTACCTTGCTTTCTCTGAATTAAGGAAAGATCCTGGACTTCAGCTTACGAAACAGACAAAGCAAATCCGATAGTAACTATAGGCGAGGTAGATTACGGTGGAGAAATTAACATTTTATAAGACGCTGGAAGTTACCTGCCCCTTAAAACGGATACAGATAAGACTGAAAATATATATCCCATGAACAACTCTTTACTATGACTTCAAACTAAACAAGATGGCGCACTTGATGGAACAATGTATGTTTAAATTCAAACACCGTGACCTGGGCAGTAGAAGACACAGCTCCACTCCTGTACCTACATATAGGTAATTCTAAATATTTACTTTGTAACAAACACACCTGACAGGTTCTGGGAAGGTTCACCTGGCAGGACCTGACGTATGGGCAAGTCTGCTTACACTTGCTCTTCCTGTTATATTGTTGAGGAAAATAGGTATAGGGAGGTCTCCTGACTCCTGGTGTTCTTGTTCACCTAACAGTAAACAAGTTCCTGGATGTTTGTCGAGAAAACTACTGAAAGAAAGCATAAATAATAAAGACGGAATGTTACGAAAATTGATTTTGTCTTGAAGCTAAAAATTGAAAAAAAAAGGATTTACGGTGCATCAAGGAACATAATTAAAAAAAGTCTTAGTTTAATGATTAATGAAGAGTGAGAAGAAAGAGCAACGAGAGGAGAAAACAACACAGTGGAAGTAAACAACACAGTGGAAGTAAACAACACAGTGGAAGTGACATGAACAACAACACAGTGGAAGTGACATGAACAACAACACAGTGGAAGTGACATGAACAACAACACAGTGGAAGTAAACAACACAGTGGAAGCAAACAACACAGTGGAAGTAAACAACACAGTGGAAGTAAACAACACAGTGGAAGTAAACAACACAGTGGAAGCAAACAACACAGTGGAAGTAAACAACACAGTGGAAGTAAACAACACAGTGGAAGCAAACAACACAGTGGAAGTAAACAACACAGTGGAAGTAAACAACACAGTGGAAGCAAACAACACAGTGGAAGTAAACAACACAGTGGAAGTAAACAACACAGTGGAAGCAAACAACACAGTGGAAGCAAACAACACAGTGGAAGTAAACAACACAGTGGAAGCAAACAACACAGTGGAAGTAAACAACACAGTGGAAGTAAACAACACAGTGGAAGCAAACAACACAGTGGAAGCAAACAACACAGTGGAAGCAAACAACACAGTGGAAGCAAACAACACAGTGGAAGCAAACAACACAGTGGAAGCAAACATTGAATATTCTGAGTCTGAACAAGCAAGTGTTAATGTTGAAAATGGTAAATAATACAAATTATGATACTAAACACTTCTCCAGGCTGAGGGACTGACCACACTTCTCCAGGCTGAGGGACTGACCACACTTCTCCAGGCTGAGGGACTGACCACACTTCTCCAGGCTGAGGGACTGACTACACTTCTCCAGGCTGAGGGACTGACTACACTTCTCCAGGCTGAGGGACTGACCACACTTCTCCAGGCTGTGGGACTGACCACACTTCTCCAGGCTGAGGGACTGACTACACTTCTCCAGGCTGAGGGACTGACTACACTTCTCCAGGCTGAGGGACTGACCACACTTCTCCAGGCTGTGGGACTGACCACACTTCTCCAGGCTGAGGGACTGACTACACTTCTCCAGGCTGAGGGACTGACCACACTTCTCCAGGCTGTGGGACTGACCACACTTCTCCAGGCTGAGGGACTGACAACACTTCTCCAGGCTGAGGGACTGACCACACTTCTCCAGGCTGAGGGACTGACCACACTTCTCCAGGCTGAGGGACTGACCACACTTCTCCAGGCTGAGGGACTGACCACACTTCTCCAGGCTGAGGGACTGACCACACTTCTCCAGGCTGAGGGACTGACCACACTTCTCCAGGCTGAGGGACTGACCACACTTCCCCAGGCTGAGGGACTGACCACACTTCTCCAGGCTGAGGGACTGACCACACTTCTCCAGGCTGAGGGACTGACCACACTTCTCCAGGCTGAGGGAATGACCACACTTCTCCAGACTGAGGGACTGACAACACTTCTCCAGGCTGAGGGACTGGCCACACTTCTCCAGGCTGAGGGACTGCCAACACTTCTCCAGGCTGAGGGACTGACCACACTTCTCCAGGCTGAGGGACTGACCACACTTCTCCAGGCTGAGGGACTGACCACACTTCTCCAGGCTGAGGGACTGACCACACTTCTCCAGGCTGAGGGACTGACCACACTTCTCCAGGCTGAGGGACTGGCCACACTTCTCCAGGCTGAGGGACTGACCACACTTCTCCAGGCTGAGGGACTGGCCACACTTCTCCAGGCTGAGGGACTGACCACACTTCTCCAGGCTGAGGGACTGACCACACTTCTCCAGGCTGAGGGATTCACTACACTTCTCCAGGCTGAGGGACTGACTACACTTCTCCAGGCTGAGGGACTGACTACACTTCTCCAGGCTGAGGGACTGACCACACTTCTCCAGGCTGAGGGATTCACAACACTTCTCCAGACTGAGGGAGTAACGACACTTCTCCCGGCTGAGGGACTGACTACACTTCTCCAGGCTGAGGGACTGACTACACTTCTCCAGGCTGAGGGACTGACCACACTTCTCCAGGCTGAGGGACTGACCACACTTCTCCAGGCTGAGGGACTGACCACACTTCTCCAGGCCGAGGGACTGACCACACTTCTCCAGGCTGAGGGACTGACCACACTTCTCCAGGCTGAGGGACTGACCACACTTCTCCAGGCTGAGGGACTGACCACACTTCTCCAGGCTGAGGGACTGACCACACTTCTCCAGGCTGAGGGACTGACTACACTTCTCCAGGCTGAGGGACTGACTACACTTCTCCAGGCTGAGGGACTGACTACACTTCTCCAGGCTGAGGGACTGACTACACTTCTCCAGGCTGAGGGACTGACTACACTTCTCCAGGCTGAGGGACTGACTACACTTCTCCAGGCTGAGGGACTGACTACACTTCTCCAGGCTGAGGGACTGACTACACTTCTCCAGGCTGAGGGACTGACTACACTTCTCCAGGCTGAGGGACTGACTACACTTCTCCAGGCTGAGGGACTGACTACACTTCTCCAGGCTGAGGGACTGACTACACTTCTCCAGGCTGAGGGACTGACCACACTTCTCCAGGCTGAGGGACTGACCACACTTCTCCAGGCTGAGGGACTGACCACACTTCTCCAGGCTGAGGGACTGACCACACTTCTCCAGGCTGAGGGACTGACCACACTTCTCCAGGCTGAGGGACTGACCACACTTCTCCAGGCTGAGGGACTGACCACACTTCTCCAGGCTGAGGGACTGACCACCTCAAAAACTTGATGGAGTTATCCCATCATCTCTGCTGCCAAAACTGTTGCCTCTGTATTTAACTGAAGAAGCCGACCGTGTAGACGAAACGTTTCAGCCAATTGTAAAGCTGCCCAACTGTTGCATATGTGTGTCCTAGCATGTATTGTGTTGCTCCCAGCTGTGTCTCCTAGCATGTATTGTGTTGCTTCCAGCTGTGTCTCCTAGCATGTGTTGTGTTGCTTCCAGCTGTGTCTCCTAGCATGTGTTGTGTTGCTTCCAGCTGTGTCTCCTAGCATGTATTGTGTTGCTCCCAGCTGTGTCTCCTAGCATGTATTGTGTTGCATCCAGCTGTGTCTCCTAGCATGTGTTGTGTTTCGTCCAGCTGTGTCTCCTAGCATGTGTTGTGTTGCTCCCAGCTGTGTCTCCTAGCATGTGTTGTGTTGTTTCCAGCTGTGTCTCCTAGCATGTGTTGTGTTGCTTCCAGCTGTGTCTCCTAGCATGTATTGTGTTGCTTCCAGCTGTGTCTCCTAGCATGTGTTGTGTTGCTTCCAGCTGTGTCTCCTAGCATGTGTTGTTTTGCTTCCAGCTGTGTCTCCTAGCATGTATTGTGTTGCTCCCAGCTGTGTCTCCTAGCATGTGTTGTGTTGCATCCAGCTGTGTCTCCTAGCATGTGTTGTGTTGCGTCCAGCTGTGTCTCCTAGCATGTGTTGTGTTGCTCCCAGCTGTGTCTCCTAGCATGTGTTGTGTTGCTCCCAGCTGTGTCTCCTAGCATGTATTGTGTTGCTCCCAGCTGTGTCTCCTAGCATGTGTTGTGTTGCTTCCAGCTGTGTCTCCTAGCATGTGTTGTGTTGCTTCCAGCTGTGTCTGCTAGCATGTATTGTGTTGCTTCCAGCTGTGTCTTCTAGCATGTATTGTGTTGCTCCCAGCTGTGTCTCCTAGCATGTATTGTGTTGCTCCCAGCTGTGTCTCCTAGCATGTGTTGTGTTGCTTCCAGCTGTGTCTCCTAGCATGTGTTGTGTTGCTTCCAGCTGTGTCTCCTAGCATGTGTTGTGTTGCTTCCAGCTGTGTCTCCTAGCATGTGTTGTGTTGCTTCCAGCTGTGTCTCCTAGCATGTGTTGTGTTGCTTCCAGCTGTGTCTCCTAGCATGTGTTGTGTTGCTTCCAGCTGTGTCTCCTAGCATGTATTGTGTTGCTCCCTGCTGTGTCTCCTAGCATGTGTTGTGTTGCTTCCAGCTGTGTCTCCTAGCATGTGTTGTGTTGCTTCCAGCTGTGTCTCCTAGCATGTGTTGTGTTGCTTCCAGCTGTGTCTCCTAGCATGTGTTGTGTTGCTTCCAGCTGTGTCTCCTAGCATGTGTTGTGTTGCTTCCAGCTGTGTCTCCTAGCATGTATTGTGTTGCTTCCAGCTGTGTCTCTTAGCATGTGTTGTGTTGCTTCCAGCTGTGTCTCCTAGCATGTGTTGTGTTGCTTCCAGCTGTGTCTCCTAGCATGTGTTGTGTTGCTTCCAGCTGTGTCTCCTAGCATGTGTTGTGTTGCTTCCAGCTGTGTCTCCTAGCATGTGTTGTGTTGCTTCCAGCTGTGTCTCCTAGCATGTATTGTGTTGCTTCCAGCTGTGTCTCCTAGCATGTGTTGTGTTGCTTCCAGCTGTGTCTCCTAGCATGTGTTGTGTTGCTTCCAGCTGTGTCTCCTAGCATGTGTTGTGTTGCTTCCAGCTGTGTCTCCTAGCATGTGTTGTGTTGCTTCCAGCTGTGTCTCCTAGCATGTGTTGTGTTGTTTCCAGCTGTGTCTCCTAGCATGTGTTGTGTTGCTTCCAGCTGTGTCTCCTAGCATGTGTTGTGTTGCTTCCAGCTGTGTCTCCTAGCATGTGTTGTGTTGCTTCCAGCTGTGTCTCCTAGCATGTGTTGTGTTGCTTCCAGCTGTGTCTCCTAGCATGTGTTGTGTTGCTTCCAGCTGTGTCTAGTAGCATGTGTTGTGTTGCTTCCAGCTGTGTCTAATAGCATGTATTGTGTTGCTTCCAGCTGTGTCTCCTAGCATGTGTTGTGTTGCTTCCAGCTGTGTCTCCTAGCATGTGTTGTGTTGCTTCCAGCTGTGTCTCCTAGCATGTGTTGTGTTGCTTCCAGCTGTGTCTCCTAGCATGTATTGTGTTGCTTCCAGCTGTGTCTAGTAGCATATGTTGTGTTGCTTCCAGCTGTGTCTCCTAGCATGTGTTGTGTTGCTTCCAGCTGTGTCTCCTAGCATGTGTTGTGTTGCTTCCAGCTGTGTCTCCTAGCATGTGTTGTGTTGCTTCCAGCTGTGTCTCCTAGCATGTGTTGTGTTGCTTCCAGCTGTGTCTCCTAGCATGTGTTGTGTTGCTTTCAGCTGTGTCTCCTAGCATGTGTTGTGTTGCTTCCAGCTGTGTCTCCTAGCATGTGTTGTGTTGCTTCCAGCTGTGTCTCCTAGCATGTGTTGTGTTGCTTCCAGCTGTGTCTCCTAGCATGTGTTGTGTTGCTTCCAGCTGTGTCTCCTAGCATGTGTTGTGTTGCTTCCAGCTGTGTCTCCTAGCATGTGTTGTGTTGCTTCCAGCTGTGTCTCCTAGCATGTGTTGTGTTGCTTCCAGCTGTGTCTCCTAGCATGTGTTGTGTTGCTTCCAGCTGTGTCTCCTAGCATGTGTTGTGTTGCTTCCAGCTGTGTCTCCTAGCATGTGTTGTGTTGCTTCCAGCTGTGTCTCCTAGCATGTATTGTGTTGCTTCCAGCTGTGTCTCTAGCATGTAGCATGTGTTGTGTTGCTTCCAGCTGTGTCTCCTAGCATGTGTTGTGTTGCTTCCAGCTGTGTCTCCTAGCATGTGTTGTGTTGCTTCCAGCTGTGTCTCCTAGCATGTGTTGTGTTGCTTCCAGCTGTGTCTCCTAGCATGTGTTGTGTTGCTTCCAGCTGTGTCTCCTAGCATGTGTTGTGTTGCTTCCAGCTGTGTCTCCTAGCATGTGTTGTGTTGCTTCCAGCTGTGTCTAGTAGCATGTGTTGTGTTGCTTCCAGCTGTGTCTCCTAGCATGTATTGTGTTGCTTCCAGCTGTGTCTCCTAGCATGTGTTGTGTTGCTTCCAGCTGTGTCTCCTAGCATGTGTTGTGTTGCTTCCAGCTGTGTCTCCTAGCATGTGTTGTGTTGCTTCCAGCTGTGTCTCCTAGCATGTATTGTGTTGCTTCCAGCTGTGTCTAGTAGCATATGTTGTGTTGCTTCCAGCTGTGTCTCCTAGCATGTGTTGTGTTGCTTCCAGCTGTGTCTCCTAGCATGTGTTGTGTTGCTTCCAGCTGTGTCTCCTAGCATGTGTTGTGTTGCTTTCAGCTGTGTCTCCTAGCATGTGTTGTGTTGCTTCCAGCTGTGTCTCCTAGCATGTGTTGTGTTGCTTCCAGCTGTGTCTCCTAGCATGTGTTGTGTTGCTTCCAGCTGTGTCTCCTAGCATGTGTTGTGTTGCTTCCAGCTGTGTCTCCTAGCATGTGTTGTGTTGCTTCCAGCTGTGTCTCCTAGCATGTGTTGTGTTGCTTCCAGCTGTGTCTCCTAGCATGTGTTGTGTTGCTTCCAGCTGTGTCTCCTAGCATGTGTTGTGTTGCTTCCAGCTGTGTCTCCTAGCATGTGTTGTGTTGCTTCCAGCTGTGTCTCCTAGCATGTATTGTGTTGCTCCCAGCTGTGTCTCCTAGCATGTGTTGTGTTGCTTCCAGCTGTGTCTCCTAGCATGTGTTGTGTTGCTCCCAGCTGTGTCTCCTAGCATGTGTTGTGTTGCTTCCAGCTGTGTCTCCTAGCATGTGTTGTGTTGCTTCCAGCTGTGTCTCTTAGCATGTGTTGTGTTGCTTCCAGCTGTGTCTCCTAGCATGTGTTGTGTTGCTTCCAGCTGTGTCTCCTAGCATGTGTTGTGTTGCTTCCAGCTGTGTCTCCTAGCATGTGTTGTGTTGCTTCCAGCTGTGTCTCGTAGCATGTGTTGTGTTGCTTCCAGCTGTGTCTCCTAGCATGTGTTGTGTTGCTTCCAGCTGTGTCTCCTAGCATGTGTTGTGTTGCTTCCAGCTGTGTCTCCTAGCATGTGTTGTGTTGCTTCCAGCTGTGTCTCTTAGCATGTGTTGTGTTGCTTCCAGCTGTGTCTCCTAGCATGTGTTGTGTTGCTTCCAGCTGTGTCTCCTAGCATGTGTTGTGTTGCTTCCAGCTGTGTCTCCTAGCATGTGTTGTGTTGCTTTCAGCTGTGTCTCCTAGCATGTGTTGTGTTGCTTGCAGCTGTGTCTCCTAGCATGTGTTGTGTTGCTTCCAGCTGTGTCTCCTAGCATGTGTTGTGTTGCTTGCAGCTGTGTCTCCTAGCATGTGTTGTGTTGCTTGCAGCTGTGTCTCCTAGCATGTGTTGTGTTGCTTCCAGCTGTGTCTCCTAGCATGTGTTGTGTTGCTTGCAGCTGTGTCTCCTAGCATGTGTTGTGTTGCTTGCAGCTGCCAGTTACCATTCTGTCCTAGGCACATGTCGATTAGACACTTGGCCTGTTGTATATAAGTGCGTGCGTGCGTGCGTGCGTGCTTGTGTGTTAGTGTGTGTGTGTGTGTGTGTGTGTGTGTGTGTGTGTGTGTGTGTGTGTGTGTGAGTTAGTGTGTGTGTGTGTGTGTGTGTGTGTGTGTGTGTGTGTGTGTGTGTGTGTGTGTGTGTGTGTGTGTGTGTGTGTATGTGTGTTAGTGTGTTAGTGTGTGTGTGTGTGTGTGTGTGTGTGTGTGTGTGTGTGTGTGTGTGTGTGTCTGTGTGTGTGTGTGTGTGTGTGTGTGTGTGTGTGTGTGTGTATGTGTGTTAGTGTGTTAGTGTGTGTGTGTGTGTATGTGTGTGTATGTGTGTTAGTGTTAGTGTATGTGTGTGTGTGTGTGTGTGTGTGTGTGTGTGTGTGTGTGTGTGTGTGTGTGTATGTGTGTGTATGTGTGTTTGTGTGTTAGTGTGTGTGTGTGTGTGTGTGTGTGTGTGTGTGTGTGTGTGTGTGTGTGTGTGTGTGTGTGTGTGTGTGTGTATGTGTCTGTGTGTTTGTGTTTTTGTGTTAGTGTGTTTGTGTGTTAGTGTGTTAGTGTATGTGTGTGTGTGTGTGTGTGTGTGTGTGTGTGTGTGTGTGTGTGTGTGTGTGTGTGTGTGTGTGTGTGTGTGTGTGCTTGCCTAACTGTACTCGCCTAATTGTGGTTGCAGGGGTCGAGACTCGGCTCCTGGCCCCGCCTCTTCACTGACCACTACAGGGTCCTCCCTCTCCCTGCTCCATGAGCTTTATCATACCTCGTCTTAAAAGTATGTATGGTTCCTGCCTCCACTACATCAATTGCTAGACTATTCCACTTCCTAACAACTCTGTGGCTGAAGAAATACTTCTTAACATCCCTTTGGCTCAGATGAGTCTTCAACTTCCAATTGTGACCCCTTTTTTCTGTGTCCCATCTCTGGAACATCCTGTCTCTGTCCACCTTGCCTATTTCACGCAGTATTTTGTATGTCGTTATCATGTTACCTCTGACTCTCCTGTCCTCCAGTGTCGTTAGACCGCTTTCCCTTAACCTTTCTTCGCAGGACGTTCCCCTTAGCTCTGGAACCAGCCTTGTTGCAAACCTTTGCATTTTCTCTAATTTTTTGACGTGTTTGACTAGGTGTGGGTTCCAAACTGGTGCTGCGTACTCCAGTATGGGCCTGACGTACACAGTGTACAGAGTCTTGAATGATTCTTTACTAAGGTATCGGAACGCTACTCACAGGTTTGCCAGGAGCCCATATGCTGCAGCAGTTATTTGGTTAATGTGTGCTTCCGACGGCGTGCTCGGTGTTTTATTCATCCCCAGATCTTTCTCCTAGCGTGAGGTTTGCAGTCTTTGTCCGCCTAGCCTATACTCTGTCTGTGGTCTTCTTTGCCCTTCCCTGGTCTTCATGACTTTTCATTTGGCGGGGTTAAATTCTAGGGGCCAGTTGCTGGACCATGCGTCCAGCCTGTCCAGGTCTCTTTGTAGACCTGTCTGGTCCGCATCTGATTCAATTCTCCTCATTAACTTCACATCATCTGCAAATAAGGACTCTTCTGAGTCTGTTCCTTCTGTCATGTCAGTCACATATACAAATAATAGCAATGGTCCTAGGACTTACACCTGTGGGACCCCACTCATCACAGGCGTCCACTGTGATACCTTATCACGTACCATGACTCGCTGATGCCTCCCTGTCAGGTATTCTCTGATTCACTGCAGTGCCATTCCTGTTATACGTGCCTGATCCTCTGGCTTCTGCACTAATCTTTTGTGAGGAACTGTGTTGAAGGCCTTCTTGCAGTCCATGAAAATGCAATCAACCCACTCCTCCCTCTCATGTCTTACTTCAGTTACCTTGTCATAAAACTCCAGTAGGTTTGTGAAACATGATTTGCCTTCCATGAATCCGTGCTGGCTGTCGTTTGTAACCTTGTTCCGTTCCACGTGCTCCACCACTCCCCTCCTGATAATCTCCATGACTTTGCATGTGTTGTGTTGCTTACAGCTCTTGGTCGCCAGAGGCGCTCGTAAGAGCACAAATAAACAGAAACAATGCAAAGTTGATAGATACACGGCAGGGAAGAAGAATGCAAGACATTAGCAGGAGAAGATAAACTGGAATGATTAAAGAAATTACTGTCAGAACGTTGAGATGATAAATGAAAATATTGATAAACCAGAAAATACCCATAACAGGAGTAAAGGATTTTAACAACATTGAAAAAGCTATTAGAAGCAACATAATGAACAATAAAAGAAATCAATAACCAGGGAAGTGAACTCTGAGAAAATTAAGAATATAAGACATACAGACAATAATGAACTAGTGAAAGATGAGAAGTAAATGTAGAGAGAAGTTTAGACGAGTAAAAACTATAAAAGAGAGAAGAAGCGAGGAATGAAAAACAAAATAGTATTTGTAAGAGCGATGGTCTTAGGACTCTCACACCAGCTCTCACACCAGCTCTCACACCAGCTCTCACACCAGCTCTCACACCAGCTCTCACACCAGCTCTCACACCAGCTCTCACACCAGCTCTCACACCAGCTCTCACACCAGCTCTCACACCAGCTCTCACACCAGCTCTCACACCAGCTCTCACACCAGCTCTCACACCAGCTCTCACACCAGCTCTCACACCAGCTCTCACACCAGCTCTCACACCAGCTCTCACACCAGCTCTCACACCAGCTCTCACACCAGCTCTCACACCAGCTCTCACACCAGCTCTCACACCAGCTCTCACACCAGCTCTCACACCAGCTCTCACACCAGCTCTCACACCAGCTCTCACACCAGCTCTCACACCAGCTCTCACACCAGCTCTCACACCAGCTCTCACACCAGTTCTCACACCAGCTCTCACACCAGCTCTCACACCAGCTCTCACACCAGCTCTCACACCAGCTCTCACACCAGCTCTCACACCAGCTCTCACACCAGCTCTCACACCAGCTCTCACACCAGATCTCACACCAGATCTCACACCAGCTCTCACACCAGCTCTCACACCAGCTCTCACACCAGCTCTCACACCAGCTCTCACACCAGCTCTCACACCAGCTCTCACACCAGCTCTCACACCAGCTCTCACACCAGCTCTCACACCAGCTCTCACACCAGCTCTCACACCAGCTCTCACACCAGCTCTCACACCAGCTCTCACACCAGCTCTCACACCAGCTCTCACACCAGCTCTCACACCAGCTCTCACACCAGCTCTCACACCAGCTCTCACACCAGCTCTCACACCAGCTCTCACACCAGCTCTCACACCAGCTCTCACACCAGCTCTCACAGCTCTCACACCAGCTCTCACACCAGCTCTCACACCAGCTCTCACACCAGCTCTCACACCAGCTCTCACACCAGCTCTCACACCAGCTCTCACACCAGCTCTCACACCAGCTCTCACACCAGCTCTCACACCAGCTCTCACACCAGCTCTCACACCAGCTCTCACACCAGCTCTCACACCAGCTCTCACACCAGCTCTCACACCAGATCTCACACCAGCTCTCACACCAGATCTCACACCAGCTCTCACACCAGCTCTCACACCAGATCTCACACCAGCTCTCACACCAGCTCTCACACCAGCTCTCACACCAGCTCTCACACCAGCTCTCACACCAGCTCTCACACCAGCTCTCACACCAGCTCTCACACCAGCTCTCACACCAGCTCTCACACCAGCTCTCACACCAGCTCTCACACCAGCTCTCACACCAGCTCTCACACCAGCTCTCACACCAGCTCTCACACCAGCTCTCACACCAGCTCTCACACCAGCTCTCACACCAGCTCTCACACCAGCTCTCACACCAGCTCTCACACCAGCTCTCACACCAGCTCTCACACCAGCTCTCACACCAGCTCTCACACCAGCTCTCACACCTGCTCTCACACCAGCTCTCACACCTACTCTCACACCAACTCTCAAACCAGCTCTCACACCTCTCACACCAGCTGTCACACCAGCTCTCACATCAGCTCCCACACCTACACTCACACCAGCTCTCACACCAGCTCCCACACCTACTCTCACACCAGCTCCCACACCAGCTCTCACACCAGCTCTCACACCAGCTCTCACACCAGCTCTCACACCAGCTCTCACACCAGCTCTCACACCAGCTCTCACACCAGCTCTCACACCAGCTCTAACAGCTCTCACACACCAGCTCTCACTCTCACACCAGCTCTCACACCAGCTCTCACACCAGCTCTCACACCAGCTCTCACCACACCAGCTCTCACACCAGCTCCCACACCTACTCTCACACCAGCTCCCACACCAGCTCTCACACCAGCTCTCACACCAGCTCTCACACCAGCTCTCACATCAGCTCTCACACCAGCTCCCACACCTGCTCTCACACCAGCTCTCACACCAGCTCTCACATCAGCTCTCACACCAGCTCTCACACCAGCTCTCACACCAGCTCTCACACCAGCTCTCACACCAGCTCTCACACCAGCTCTCACACCAGCTCTCACACCTCCTCTCACACCTCCTCTCACACCAGCTCTCACACCAGCTCTCACACCAGTTCTCAGATCAGCTCTCACACCAGCTCTCACACCAGCTCTCACACCAGCTCTAACATCAGCTCTCACACCAGCTCTCACTCCAGCTCCCACACCAGCTCTTACACCAGCTCTCACACCAGCTCTCACACCAGCTCACACACCAGCTCTCACACCTGCTCTCACGCCTGCTCTCACACCAGATCTCACACCAGCTATCACACCTACTCTCACACCAGCTCTCACACCAGCTCTAACACCAGTTCTTAAATCAGCTCTCACACCAGCTCTCACATCAGCTCTCACACCAGCTCTCACATCAGCTCTCACACCAGCTCTCACACCAGCTCTCACACCAGCTCTCACACCAGCTCTCACACCAGCTCTCACACCTCCTCTCACACCTCCTCTCACACCAGCTCTCACACCAGCTCTCACACCAGCTATCACACCAGCTCTCACACCAGTTCTCATATCAGCTCTCACACCAGCTCTCACACCAGCTCTCACACCAGCTCTCACACCAGCTCTCACACCAGCTCTCACACTAGCTCTCACAACAGTTCTCACATCAGCTCTCACACCTGCTCTCACACCTGCTCTCACACCAGCTCTCACACCAGCTATCACACCTACTCTCACACCAGCTCTCACACCAGCTCTCACACCAGCTCTCACACCAGCTCTCACACCTACTCTCACACCAGCTCTCCCCCCACCTCTCACACCAGCTTTCACACCAGCTTTCACACCAGCTCTCACACCAGCTCTCACACCTGCTCTCACACCAGCTATCACACCAGCTCTCACACCTACTCTCATACCAGCTCTCACACCAGCCCTAATACCAGCTCTCACACCAGCTCTCACACCTGCTCTCACACCAGCTCTCACACCTCTCACACCAGATCTCACACCTCTCACATCAGCTCTCACACCAGCTCTCACACCAGCTCCCACATCTACTCTCACACCAGCTCTCACACCAGCTCTCACACCAGCTCTCACACCAGCTCTCACACCAGCTCTCACAACAGCTTTCACATCAGCTCTCACACCATCTCTCACACCTGCTCTCACACCAGCTCTCACACCAGCTATCACACCTACTCTCACACCAGCTCTCACACCAGCTCCCACACCAGCTCTCACACCAGCTCTCACACCTACTCTCACACCAACTCTCAAACCAGCTCTCACACCTCTCACACCAGCTCTCACACCAGCTCTCACATCAGCTCCCACACCTACACTCACACCAGCTCTCACACCAGTTCCCACACCTACTCTCACACCAGCTCCCACACCAGCTCTCACACCAGCTCTCACACCAGCTCCCATACCTGCTCTCACACCAGCTCTCACACAAGCTCTCTCTCACCTGCTCTCACACCAGCTCTCACACCAGCTCTCACACCAGCTCTCACACCAGCTCTCACACCAGCTCTCACACCAGCTCTCACACCAGCTCTCACACCAGCTCTCACACCAGCTCTCACACCAGCTCTCACACCAGCTCTCCCACCAGCTATCACACCAGCTCTCACACCAGCTCTCACACCACACATCCGCTCTCACACCAGCTCTCACACCAGCTCTCACAACAGCTCTCACATCCGCTCTCACACCAGCTCTCACACCAGCTCTCACACCAGCTCTCACATCCGCTCTCACACCAGCTCTCACATCCGCTCTCACACCAGCTCTCACACCAGCTCTCACACCAGCTCTCACATCCGCTCTCACACCAGCTCTCACATCCGCTCTCACACCAGCTCTCACATCCGCTCTCACACCAGCTCTCACACCAGCTCTCACACCAGCTCTCACACCAGCTCTCACACCAGCTCTCACACCAGCTCTCACACCAGCTCTCACACCAGCTCTCACACCAGCTCTCACACCAGCTCTCACACCAGCTCTCACATCAGCTCTCACACCAGCTCTCACACCAGCTCTCACACCAGCTCTCACACCAGCTCTCACACCAGCTCTCACACCAGCTCTCACATCCGCTCTCACACCTACTCACACTAACTAAGAGGCAAAGAGCAATAGAAATGTTCGAGAATTGCACAAGAATGTGCTAAACGACGTAAATACTAACTTATGCAGACTGTGATGATAACAGAGACTGTCTCATCCCGACTATGACTCCCGGTAATTGAACAAGATATTAAGGATGTCTCTCCATCCTACATTTATGATATCCCTCTGTCTTACATTTATCCATATTCCCTATCTTACATTTATACATATTCCCTATCTTACATATATCCATATTCCCTATCTTACATTTAGAGATATCCCTGTATCTTACATGTTCTTAAGACAGAGACAATGTACCAGCCGCTGGTAGGATGTGTAACAAGGACATGAATCAGCTGTTTAAGGCGACTGAATTTAAGTTCAGAAAGTTCCATCGTCGTAGCTCCAGCTGCACCAGCACCAGCTGCACCAGCACCAGCTGCACCAGCACCAGCTGAACCAGCACCAACTGCACCAGCTGCACCAGCACCAGCTGCAAATGCACCAGCTACACCAGCACCAGCTGCACCAGCACAGCTGCACCAGCAGCACCAGCACCAGCTACACCAGCACTAGCTTCACCAGCTGAACCAGCACCAGCTGCACCATCTGCACCAGCACCAGCTGCACCAGCACCAGCTACACCAGCACCAGCTGCACCAGCACAGCTGCACCAGCACCAGCTGCATCACCTGCACCAGCACAAGCTACACCAGCACCAGCTGCACCAGCACCAGCTACACCAGCACCAGCTGCACCAGCTGCACCAGCACCAGCTGCACCAGCACCAGCTACACCAGCACCAGCTACACCAGCACCAGCTGCACCAGCTACACCAGCACCAGATGCACCAGCACCAGCTACACCAGCACCAGCTACACCAGTACCAGCTGCATCAGCACCAACTGCACCAGCTACACCAGCACCAGTTGCACCAGCACCAGCTGCACCAGCACCAGCTGCATCACCTGCACCAGCACAAGCTACACCAGCACCTGCTGCACCAGCAC
>NC_091294.1:59853564-59871064 GCF_038502225.1 Cherax quadricarinatus | reverse complement strand
TCTCCCTGAGTCTTAAGTCAATAAAATTCAATTGAAGTTCTTTTCGTATTATTGTTCTCAAACTGCTAACTGACAACCCAAGATTGTAATCTACTCCATCTTTGAAAGCATACAGCTTAGCCAATTTATCAGTTCTATCATGCATTCGAAGACCAATGTGAGATGGAATCCACAGCATGTGCACTCTGACTCCACTGTCCACAATCATACCATACCTATGTCAGGCTTCTGACACAAGCATGCCACAATTTATGCTTAATGAGTTGAGAGCATTTATGGAAGACAGAGAATCAGTTACAATTAAACTGTCAATCTTAGATACATAGATGCATTTCAGTGCAAGGAGTATGACAAACAGTTCTGTCTGAAGGGTAGAGGCCCAATTATTGATGCGTGCTCCAATTTCTTTAAGAGAGCCATCACTCTGTACGACAACAGCAGCACTACCAGCTGCACCAGTGGATTGGTGAACAGAACCATCAGCGTAAATAATTTGCGAGAGTGTGTGCTGTGTGACTAAGTTATCAATACAGCTTAAGGCATCATGTTTGGCTTCAAGGCGAAGTTTTGGTTGTGATTTAAGAAGTAGTTTGGGGGAAATGGAGGAATGGTAGTTTGGAAGGAGGTAATATCCCATGGAGCGGAGAAGTGCCGCTGTTTCCTTACTTGACATAGATCATGTATCTGATTCATGCGGAGGTCGGTACCAGTTTTTTCGATCCATCTGGAGGGGTGTTCACCAGTGCTGAGGAAAGTTTGGAGGGCTTCTGTGCAGGGGTTTGAATGAGCTTGCCTGAACATATTAACCCCAATTAGGATATTTCTTTCAGTAACACGATCTCTGATGCTTGGAATATGAAGTTCTTTTTGCATATTTAAAATTTTGGCAGTACGAGGGCATCCTAAAATGATCCTCATTGCTTCATTCTGCAGTTCTTCCAGCCCTCCAAGCTTCCAGTCAGACACAAGAGCGAGTAGTGGCGCTGCATAATCAACCAATGATCTAATATAAGCAAGATACATCATTTTCACAATTTTAACATTAGCACCATACCTGGGGTGAAGCCCTGCCACAACTCTAAGTGCTCTTAGTCTTTCTTTGTATTGGCGACAAAGTCTTGTTACAACAGGTCCAAGTAGTGGAACCTCAAAGCCTAGATACCTGTATCTGCTTACATATTCTAGAAGAGGCCCATCATGCAACTGGATCTGACGAACTGTGCCTCTCTGTCGAGGAGGACGCCTGTTGAGTATCTTTGTTTTATCAGTAGAGACTATCAAACCCAGGTCCTGACACGAGGCTAGTACATGATTAAGGATGTTTTGGGTGTTGAAGAATCCGGTGGTGTGAATCATTATATCATCAGCAAAACTAATCATATAATGATGGGGCTGGCTAGGCATAGCATTAAGTAAGGCATTAATTAGAATATTGAATAGGGTGGGCACCGTCCTTGATGGAGCATTCGCGCCGTCCGTGGTGAACCCCTGTCATAGTTTTGAACCGCCGGTATCGTCCGTGGTTAACAATGGCACCGTTTATGGTGGACCCCTATCACGGTATGTGGTGAACCGCTATCACATTATTTGATAGACCTATGGCTGCGTCCATGGTACGGTTTAAAGTGGAGTCCTGGCACGGCCTATAGTTAAGCCCTGGCCCGGTCTATAGTGGAGCCCTGGTCCAGTCTATAGTGGAGCCCTGGTAAGGTCCGTGGTGGACCCCCGGAACTGTAAGTGGTGACACTGGCACCGTCAGTGGACATTGGCACTATCAGTGGTGGACACTGACACCGTCAGTGGACACTGGCACCATCAGTGGTGGACACTGGCACCATCACTGATGGACATTGACACCATCATTGGACACTGTCACCATCAGTGGCGGGCACTGACACTGTCAGTGGACATTGGCACCATCAGTGGTGGACACTGACATCGTCAGTGGACACTGGTACTGTCAGTGGTGGACACTGGCACTGTCAGTGGTGGTCACTATAAATTATGTTCCACTGAGTAAGCATAAATGAAGATCAGTCATTATAAATGAATGAAGAAGAAAGTACAGAAGAAGAAACCAGGTTAACAGAAGTACTTCATGACGTCCCAAGAGAAGCAACTTTCTTGCCAGACTGAAGAAGTCAATAAGTAAACTTGATAAGGTTTAAATTGATTTAAAAACTTACAAGCTGAAGAATTTGGGAAAATTTTTGCAATATTTTGGAATCTTTATTGTGGAAACGTTTCTCCAGCAGTGGCTTCTTCAGTCCAGTACAGAGATGAATGGTTGAAGATGAAGAGTTTAAGGAAATCAGTCCCCTCAGCTGTGAGTCGATGTGTTCGGTCCCAAATGTTACACATTAAGTGTCTTATTCTTGAACATATCGGTTTTATCACCATCTACATGCATGACCTACTTACACTAGTGGAGTTGCCCACTGTGACTCCGCCTCCTGCTGCCTCAACTCACCTGACTCCAGTGTATAAGCCTCTTCTCTGCTCATATGTTGTATTTTTCTCAAGACTGATGGATTGAATACATCAACTCATGGCTGAGGGACTGATTACCTCAAACTCCTTCTTATCTTCCACTACTCATCTCTAAATCGGACTGAGGAAGCCACTTGTTGGCGAAAATTTTTCGCAATAATGATTACCAGATGTTGCAAGAGTGTCTAATTCTTCATTCATGATAAGGTTCAGTCCTGGAGTGAACGTTGTAGTGGTGTATTACAACCCAGGATTCCAAATGGCCTGTTATCCCGGGTGTAATGGGAGCAAAATAAACACAGCAGAAAAAGTTTAGACTTATATTATCCTTCACCAATTTAGAACAACAATATGTACACTATGTACAGTGATAAGTATAGTGCACTCCACGGTAAGCAAGGCAGAAATAGAAGCCACAAGATAGCAGACCGTGCTTCAACCAGCTCTAGAATGGGAATGACAAGGGCAGACAGGAGAGTGGTACCCACATAACCTCTGCGATTGCCAAAACCATCTTCTTATTGGCTAGAACCTGGTCACTAGTTGAACGACGGGGCCCCATCATCAACTCTTAGCAACCTGGTTCGCTGGTTGGGGGAGATAGCCTGTAAATGAGGGTGTGTACATGCGCCGAATAAAGGTTACGTACTCTTTGCATGCCACACCCCCACCCCGAGAAGGCTCAGGATTAGGCTGCCACCTCCCAGTGGTAACCGTGCCACCATGGCACAAAATAATGGGACTGCCTTTCCTCTCCACCATCCAACTCTTAGATAGAGCTCAGCTTTTCTCGTGACAAAAAGCCAAACCCTAAACTCAGAGTGAGACAGCAGTCAGTCAGTCTAGCATAGGTCCTAGATACAGGTGGATGGTAGCCCGCATCCCCTCACTAAAAAAAACCCAACACCAGGGGATAAAAAAAAAGCGTGAAAAGGGGTTACCACAAATAATATAACATCCTAACCTAAATAAATAAAAATATTAGACTCTAGATAAAGAGTCCGCCAACACATTTTCTTTGCCGGCAATATATTTAATTCTGAGTGAGTGTGGTTGCAGTCTTAGCGTCCAGCGCATGAGCCTTGTGTTGTGGTTCTTCATGGCTTGGAGATATACTAGAGGATTGTGATCACTGTAGACTGTGACCACCTGCGATGTCTGGCCCACATAAACATCGAAATGCTCCAAAGCCAGTAAAAGCGCGAGGGCTTCTTTTTCAATGGTAGAGTAAGCCCTCTGATGTGGCTGGAACTTGGCTGAAAAGTATGCTACAGGCTGCAACTCCTCATTCTCGATTTGTAATAGTACTTCCCCAACCCCACACTCACAAGCATCAACCTGTAATGAAAAAGGTTTGGAGAAGTCTGGAGACAAGAGAATGGGTGCTGTACACAATATTCTTTTTGCTTTGTCAAAAGAAGTTTGACAATTTGGGGTCCAATTAAAGGGAACTTTGTGACTGGTAAGAGAGGCAAGAGGGGCTACAATATCTGAGAAATTCTTACAGAATCTTCTGTAAAATCCTATCATGCCTAGGAAACGTTGAAGAGATTTCCTATCATGAGGAACTGGATAATCTTTAATAGCAAGAACTTTAGCAAGTTTAGGTGCAACTTTACCACTACCGACTTCATGGCCTAGAAAAGTGACAGTGGCCTGGCCAAAGGAAGATTTAGATAAATTAACTGTTAAATGGGAACTCTTAAAGGTCTCAAAAAGAGCCTTAAGTCTAAGTAGGTGTTGATCCCAAGTATCAGACACCACAACAATATCATCTAGGTATGCTGCTGTGCCTTCAAGTCCTTTAATAGCCTGATGGATAAGTTTCTGGAATGAAGAGGGGGAATTTTTCATTCCGAACGGGGGAACTGTGCATTGATAATGACCTCCTGGAATTACGAAGGCAGAGATTTCCTTCGCCTTATCTGTCAAAGGTACCTGATAGTAACCTTGAAGGAGATCTAACTTGGACACAAAAGTAGCCTTACCCACAAAGTCAATTACGTCATCCAGACGAGGAAGAGGGTAAGCATCTGTAATTGTGACCTCATTCACCTTACGGTAGTCTGTACACATACGAAACCCTCCATCAGCCTTCTTCACAAGGATGCACGGTGAAGCCCATGGACTAGATGACTCCTCCACTAAACCATGCTTTTACAAAAATTCTACTTCCTGCTGAAGTAACCTTTGCTTTTCAGGATTAGTTCTGTAGGGGGAGAGTTTAATTGGTTTAGAGTTTCCCACATCCACATCATGATAATCTAACGTACATTTTTTCGGCACATCCGAAAAAATATTAGGATATGACTGTAGAAGCTCAGTTAAATTTGTTGCTTGCATTTCAGATAGTCCCTCCATTAAAGGCCTAGGATCCTTGAGGAGGACAGAATTTGAAAGTTTAATATTAATTTCAGAGATAGAGTGCAAAGAATCAGAGTTGTCCTCAGAGGTAGAGGACAGAGTCATTACTGGGACTTTATCTGGTGTATGGAAATATTTTAATTGATTAATGTGGTAAGTTTTAGTTTTTGAGGTCTTATCAATGGGAGCTACCACATAATTTACATCAGATAATCTACTTACAATCTGCATAGGACCCATAAATCTAGCTTTTAAGGTGTGGCCAGGTATAGGTTCCTGCACCAACACCTTGTCTCCTGGATGGAAGGAGCGGAATTGTGCACTTCTGTCATACCTCTGTTTCATCTTACTTTGAGCTGTCTTTAGGTTAGCCTTGGCTAACTGACGTGCCACCTGCAACCTTGAAAACGGGTTGTAGAGTGTTGAGCTAACGTCTTCTCCCATCCATCCTTCTTTGAGCACCCGAAGAGGACCTCGTACATTGTGCCCAAAGATCAGCTCAAACGGACTATACCCTGTAGACTCTTGCACCGTCTCTCGTACTGAGAACAGCAACAAAGGTAGTGATTCATCCCAGTCTGTAGAAAAGTGCATGCAAAAAGTTCTCATCATGGTTTTTAACGTCTGATGGAATCTTTCCAAGGTGCCTTGGGACTGAGGATGATAGGCAGTGGATAAGTTGTGGATTATCCCTAACCTAGTTAATACTTCCCTAAATGCTTTGGCAGTAAAGTTAGTACCTTGATCACTTTGAATAGTTTTAGGAATGCCAAAACAAGAAATGAATTTGGTTAAAGCTTTGAGAATAGCTTTAGTATTAATACTACGCATGGGAATTGCTTCAGGATATCTGGTTACTTTATCCATAATCGTAAATAAATATTGATTTCCAGACTTTGACCTAGGTAGTGGACCTACACAATCTATAATTAAATCTGCGAAAGGTTCTCCATCAGCAGGTATAGGTTGGAGAGGTGCAGGTTTAATGGAATGTCCAGGTTTCCGTACTTGCTGACATTCTCGGCAACACCTAATATGATTCTTCACATCTTTCTTTAATTTTGGCCAATAAAATTCTTTTGTGATTCTTTACAAGGTTTTTGTAATTCCTAAGTGACCTCCTAATGAAGTATTATGAGCTATATTTAATATTTTAGGTCTAAACTTGGTTGGAACCACTAACCTGTCATACAATTGCCGGCCCTCTATCTCCTTACCAGTCTCAGTGCAGATCAAATAATCGTTTTTAACTTCATACTTGACCGGATGACCCAAAGAGGATTTACCCATGGCTGCCTGAAAAGCAAATTTTAAAGAAGGGTCCTTTCGTTGTTCCTCCCGGAAGGACAGTCCCTCAGGCATGGAAACAGAGACATCTGGCAATCCTGCAACCTGGGAATAGGAAGGCTTGATCGGGGGCTGTTCACTTGATTTACGAGGCTCCGGCCGGTGTGCCTCATAAAACAACGTGGCTATTCCGAGATCGGAGTCGTCCAAGGATAGGTCAACATTCTCTCCAGACAACCCTTGGGATGTTGCCCGAGTTATGGCCAACACCGGAGAAGAATTACTCATTATAGGTTCAGGACACACACTAACAGTATTAATGTTATTACCCAGTAATAACATGGCATCATTCATGGGGAATCCTTTTGAGACACCAACAGTCAAGTACCCAGTGTAATATTTGCACTGTACATAAATTTTATGCAAAGGGACAGAATATATAGCTCCTCCAAATGCTTCCAATAAAACAGAGGAATTCAAGGAAGTGTTCTCTGAAAGGGGTAATATTCCTTCTCTTACAAGTGAGCAATATGCTCCAGCATCTCTAAAGGTCTTTACTTCAGTTGTTTCCGAGTTTTCCTGAAGGGAAATAAGACTCTTGCAATAATAAGGGGCCATACCTTTTTCTACTTCTCTAGGGGACATTTTACTAGGGATATTAGAGATTTTCCCAATGGGTTGGGGTTTATGGGGGCAATTGGGATGGATGTGACCTACTTTATTACACAGGAAGCAGATGACAGGCTTGCCCTTTACTCCCTGCTGACGTTGCAAATGGTGTCGTTCTGGCTGGTGTCTCTCTGGATACTGTTGTCGAGATGCACCATGAGTAGTTTGCCTCTCTGCAGGTGGACCATAAGTTGAGAAACGTGGCTCACCAGGTGACTTAGTTGGCTGACGTAGACGTTCTCCTTCCGGCTGGCACTTCATTCTCCAAGGTTGCCGATCTCTGCTCATGCCAGGCTGTTGAAAAGAGAGACGGGACCACTCGGACAAGGAGCGGTTAGTTTCGAAGGTATCAGCCAACCTGGCTGCCTCCAATGCAGTGGTTAAGTCACGATCCTGCAGAAAGACTCGAACCTCTGGTCCCACAGACTCCACCAGGTTATCAATCAGAATAAGCTGCACCAGCTCCTCAAAGGTAGAGACACCACTTGCTTTATACCAGCTGGTAAAAGCTTTGGTTTGCTGTCTCACAAAGTCCACTAGGGATTGACCAAGCTGTCGTCTGCCCAGCTTAAAAATCTTTTTATATTTGGCTGGGATACATGTATATGCTCCCAACACTGTGGTCTTCACTACTTGATAATCAGAAAATTCAGTGTCATTTAATACTGACGTAAATTCTTGTGCCTTACCAAACAATGCTGTATGAACCAGCGATGCCCAGTGCTTTTCCGGCCACCTCAAGGCTCAAGCCTGATTTTCGAAGCTTTCGAAAAATTGTTTTGGTTCGGCCTCATTGAAGCGGGGAACAAGCTGTACTGCTTTTTGTAAACTAAAATCATTTACAGAATGCGAAAACTGCATCCTTTCTCTTTCCCTATCAAATTCTTCCCTTGCGAATGCTCTCTGTTCCCTAGTTTGCTCAAGATTGATTTTTGCCAGCTCAAGTGCCAACGATGCTGATTCACCTTGAGACAACCCAGCTGCACTATACTGACCATTTTGCTCCGCAGGTGTATCATCTTCCTCCTGCAAGAACATAGTAGTTTTTGCCCTAGCTCCCGTAGAGGGAGGAGTCTGATGTGCCATCTCTTCTTCTATAAGTTTGTCAGCAATCAGTGAATGCAGTTGCGCAGCTGTGAGAGTGCGTTTGTATTTAATGCCAATGGAACGAGCAATTTTCCAACAACACTGTAGGGACAATTTAGGTAGGTTATGCAAAGTATATGCCAAAACCAGACGTCTGACTCGTCTAGGTGGCATAAGTTATTCGCTATGCACAGTATGATTGCAGAATACCCCAACGTAACACGTTAATTTGCAGAACACGCTTAGCTATGCACAGTACGATTGCAGAATACACATACAAGCAAAACCGACTGCAAAATTCTCAACACCGAACAGGCTAGTAACAACTGACACGCAAAATTTGTAAAGCAATGTCAGACAGCTACACTGTTCTAGAAGATTGACTGTAGCAAAGCGAGCACACCGAACAAGCTAGTAGCGAGCTGTTGAACGATCACACACTAGCAAGGCTGACCATAAAGCAACTGACATGCAAAATTTGTAAAGCGTAGGCAAAGCTAATGCAATGCCAGACAGCAAGCTGCGCAATGTTCCTGCTACGAGCTTCACCCTAAGCTCAACCGTTTCTCTAAGTCCAGCTCCAGATCCCGGACAGGCCCCCATATTACAACCCAGGATTCCAAATGGCCTGTTATCCCGGGTGTAATGGGAGAAAAATAAACACAGCAGAAAAAGTTTTTAGACTTATATTATCCTTCACCAATTTAGAACAGCAATATGTACACTATGTACAGTGATAAGTATAGTGCACTCCACGGTAAGCAAGGCAGAAATAGAAGCCACAAGATAGCAGACCGTGCTTCAACCAGCTCTAGAATGGGAATGACAAGGGCAGACAGGAGAGTGGTACCCACATAACCTCTGCAATTGCCAAAACCATCTTCTTATTGGCTAGAACGTGGTCACTAGTTGAACGACGGGGCCCCATCATCAACTCTTAGCAACCTAGTTTGCTGGTTAGGGGAGATAGCCTGTAAATGATGGTGTGTACATGCGCCGAATAAAGGTTACGTACTCTTTGCATGCCACATGGTGGTTCCCTTGTTAACATGATAAGGTTCAGTCCTGGAGTGAACGTTGTAGTGGTGGTTCCCTTGTTAACATGATAAGGTTCAGTCATGGAGTGAAAGTTGTAGTGGTGATTCCCTTGCTAACAGTGTCTGTCTCTCTGCCTGTCGACTTACATTATCGTTTATTCAAAGTGGGTGGATGGATGGATGGATGGATGGATGGATGGGTGGATGGATGGATGGATGGATGGATGGATGGGTAGATGGATGAATGAATGGGTGTGTTGATGGATGGATGGGAGGATGGATTGGTCGGTGGGTGGATGGATGGGTGGATGGATGGATGGATGGCTGGGTGGATGGATGGCTGGGTGGATGGGTGGGTGGGTGGATGGGTGGGTGGCTGGGTGGGTGGATGGGTGGGTGGATTGGTAGGTGGATGAATGGGTGAGTGGATGGGTGGGAGAATGGGTGGATGGATGGATGAGTGGGTCTGACTGTGACTTGTCACCAGGAGAGACGGTCAGCAGCGCAGAGTGATGCGTAATGTGACCCCCAGTTAACCCATCAGAAGGATAAAGGGGTGGGGAAGGGAACTGAGGTGAGGGAGATGGAATAGGGGAAGGGGTGCCCATTATTTGGGGTAGAGTTGGGTGAGGGAGCATGGGATGAGGAGTGGGAAGGGAACGGATGTCCTCATCTCACCACAACACGTGTCTCAGGTGGTTAAATAAAGCAATTCTTTCAATCGTCTATCGCATTGTGGTCACAGGATATTGGATCAATTGTTGAAGCATGTGTGCTGGTATTACTTAGGTAGGAGTTGGGTGCCATCTCCTGGGCTCCTATAGTATATTTAACCATTACGCTTCTGCAGGCTATAGTTCCTATGACTCTATGTTTAAAGCCCTGAGTGGAATGAGTGTACTTTCCCTCTTCTACTGGACAAGCCCAATTAAGCTCAATATGGCCCACTTCGGAGTGTAATTGTAAAGTGTGATCCTCCATGTCAAAGTGACTACCTTGTTAGGTAGTCGCTTTGACTTGGTACTGCTCCCAGGAGAACCTTAAAACAGCTGCCTAATTTCATTTATTGAAAATATCTTACGTGATCGGCTTCAATTTTTCAACACTGGTGTACTGTAACAACGGTAAAGGTACAAGCAACTGTTGGTATGTGCAGGTGCTATAGTCACTGTTACTTATCCCACTTTTGGTTATTTAGCGATGACTTTAGAAAGCCTCTTCCGGTTGACTTCATACTTTCAACATTGGTGTGTCCTTCTTTGAATAACTTTGGAATTTTTATTGGTGTGTTGATGTATACAGTGGACCCCCGCATAACGATCACCTCTGAATGCGACCAATTATGTAAGTGTATTTATGTAAGTGTGTTTGTACGTGTATGTTTGGGGGTCTGAAATGGACTAATCTACTTCACAATATTCCTTATGGGAACAAATTCGGTCAGTACTGGCACCTGAACATACTTTTGGAGTGAAAAAATATCGTTAAACGGGGGTCCACTGTATTTAGACGGAATCTTTGGCTGGTACCTGGAAAACTTGTGTGTGTCTTGTGTAACTGCATGTTTACATTCTCTTGGGAAAAGAGATTCCCAGTGTGTTGGGATAGACAGTGATTATCTTGATCACCTTGTTAAGACGATTGACTATCCCTTGGTGGAAGGGTATCATGAGTTGTAATTTGTTGGATTGAAATAAGTCTTTATAAGCAGAGATTTTTTAATAGTGGGTACAGTGGACCCACGGTTTTCGAGCTTAATCCGCTCCAAAAGGTTGCTCTAAATCTGAAATTCTCGAAAACCGAAGTAATATTTCCCATAAGAAATAATGTAAAACCAGTTAATCCGTTCCAGACCACCAAAAAATATTCACAAAAAAGCTCATTTTTTAAAGATAAACTATAGTTTTACATGCACAAAACAATGAGGAATAAACATAAATAAATAGTATAAACATTACATACCTTTATTGAAGACTCTTGTTGGTATATGGAAGACAGGGAAGAGGAGAGAGGGAGAACTGATCAAAACCCTCTCTGGGGTTACTTCCCTTCATTGTCTTTTACTGCCACTAGGACCAGCTTGAGAGTCACTGCACCCCTGTCACAATAAAAATCTGTTCAAAGGGCTCTGTTTCTGGCATCTCTGTAAAACTTGACCAAAAAGGGGCAAGACATTGTCATTGAACATGTTGCAGACACGGGCTGCAACAGATAAGTTTCTTATCTGAAAAACTCGTTAATTATGATTTACCATTGCCAGTTCTTACTATCATTAAACTTATTAAACTTTGCATTGTTGATGCAAAATTTGTATTTAATGATAAGTTTCACACTCAGAAGTTTGGTATGGCAATGAGAAATCCTCTTTCACCTGTTCTTAGTAACCTATACATGGAATTTTTTGAAACAAGGTTGCTTAACACAATCCTCCCTAATAGAGCTAAATGGCTCAGATATGTTGATGATATTTTGTGTCTTATGCCCAAGAATATAGATATACACCATTTCCTTGGCAAATTAAATAGCTTAGCCCATTCTATAAACTTTACTGTTGAGTTTGAAGAAAATAACTCATTGCCTTTTCTAGATGTTTTAATTATTAAGGGTAATAATGAATTCAAATTTAAAATTTACAGAAAACCTACAAATAACTGTTCCTATGTCCACTATTATTCTTCCCATCAAGATAGAGTCAAACTGTCTGCTTTCTCATCAATGTTTTTGAGAACTTTACGTATTTGTAGTCCAGAGTTCATAGATGAAGAAATATCCAAAATTTATGAAATAGCCATTGATCTGAAATACGCGAGAAACGTAATTGATAAATCTCTTAAAATTGCTAGAAATACTTTTTACAATCCAAAAAGGGACAACCAGCCTTATTCAACTAAAAATATGTTCTCCCTTACCATGAAAATATGGCTGATATGCCTTCTCTTCTTAAGACTTTTAATATTAAAGTTGTATTTAAAAGTCTTGATACAGTAAAAAAAACTTTTGATAAAGAATTCCCCCCAAAATGCTGATGGATGTGTCTATAAGATTCCTTGTAAAATTTGCGATAAAGTTTATTATGGTCAAACTGGTAAGATTAAAACAACATAAATATAGCATTAGAACTGGACAAGATTCCAATGCTCTATTTATTCATGTGATAGATTATAACCATCCAATTGATTTCAGAAAGTTGAGAAAGTTGTATCAAGCAAGTCCATGGTCGACAGGAATATAATTGAATCTTGTTTCATAAAAAGCAGTTTTGACAATAATATGAATATTTCCTTTGGTTTATATAAATTAAATCCATTTATAATTAATAGAATTTGGGAAGTATTTAATAATACATTGGGCAAATAATAAATTTTAAAATTCTTAATTCTTGGGTAGAATAGTTTGTTGGTGGGTTGTGTGAAGGATCTGTCTAGTTGGGCCAGTGGGCCTGCTGCAGTGTTCCCTTTCTTATTAGTCGCGCATCAGGTGTTGCTTTGTTGTGGGATGTGATAGTGAGGTGTGGGCTAGATCCTTTATATGCCTTCCTTCGATGAATTACTTTCATTGTTCCTTGATAATGTGAGTAGTCACGAAAGCACTTGGAATTTCTCCATTCTTTCACAGTGGTTGTTTTGCATATTCTGAAATCACATGTTTACTGTGATCTTATTGCATATATATATATATATATATATATATATATATATATATATATATATATATATATATATATATATATATATATATATATATAAAACAACACTGCACTAGCCAAGGATTCGAACCCATGTTGTACTGGCCTGCCTCATGGTAAGCGAGAACCACAGGACCACCCGACCCTACAAGAATGGCGCAGCCAGCACACAGCTAGCTGTTGGGCTGCCATCCGAGGGTTACAGTAATATATAAATACTGCTCGTGAGGCTAGTACACCAAACAGGAATGAGATTGAAATTAGCTTAGAAGCTTCCACACCTCTGTATGCCCTCGGATGGCGGCCCAACAGCTAGCTGTGTGCTGGCTGTGTCATTCTTGTAGGGTTGGGTGGTCCTGTGGTTTAAAGCGTCATGTGGTTCTCGCTTACCCTGAGGCAGGTCAGTACTACATGGGTTCGAATCCTTGGCTAGCGCAGTGTTGTTATTAATCAATACCACTCGTTCGTGGTTACAATAATATATATATATATATATATATATATATATATAAATATATATATATATATATATATATATATATATATATCGTGCCGAATATGTAAAACTGGTCAATTAGCAAGAACTCATTTAAAATTAAGTTATGTCTGAAATTTTCTCTTATACGTTTAAAGATATATTTTTTTCATTAATGTTAATGTAAAAATTTTAATTTTGCACCAAAAGAATCTTAGAAAACTTACCTAACCTATTACAACAAGAACAATTTATTTTAGCCTAACCCAACTAAATATATTTTATATAAGCTTACAATAATTTAATACTAAACAAACACAGTGAAATATATTTCTTTCGTTGGGTTCAGAATGATTTTGGCGAGATTATTGCATACACAAATTTTCGTTTGTCCTATATGGTAAGATGAGCGTTGCTATTAAGATAAGATAAGATAAGATAAGATTTTGTTCGGATTTTTAACCCCGGAGGGTTAGCCACCCAGGATAACCCAAGAAAGTCAGTGCGTCATCGAGGACTGTCTAACTTATTTCCATTGGGGTCCTTAATCTTGTCCCCCAGGATGCGACCCACACCAGTCGACTAACACCCAGGTACCTATTTGCTGCTAGGTGAACAGGACAACAGGTGTAAGGAAACGTGTCGAAATGTTTCCACCCGCCGGGAATCGAACCCGGGCCCTCTGTGTGTGAAGCGGGAGCTTTAGCCACCAGGCCACCGGGCCAAGATCGCAAGTCCTGCCTATTCGGCACGACATATATATATATATATATATATATATATATATATATATATATATATATATATATATATATATATATATATATATATATATATATATATATATATATATATATATATATATATATATATATATATATGGGACATCCTCGCAGACTCCTCCAGTAGACTAGCTCCTCCCAAAGAGCACAAACAGTCCCACTGGGACAAACCGATCATGGGAAAAAATTGCCAACAAAGTCCTCAGCAACGTTTCAGGAAAGGACAAAGCTCGTCTCCTAGCGGTGAAAGCACTACACTCAGAAGATTTTTTTCTAGCTGTTCCCAATTCCTCTCTGGGCACTTGACGCGACCCACAGGCCATTCGGATTAGTGTTGCTCTTCGCCTAGCCGCCCCCATACTCACCGAGCGATGGTGTACTTGCAGCAGGGCGACGGCTGATCAATTCGGACTTCATGGTCTCGTGCGTTATACATCAGAAGGGAAGTATGCTAGACATGAAGAGGTTAACGACATCATAAACAGGAGCCTCGCCACAGCCCGTTGCGCAGCCCAACGGGAACCCCAGGCATGGAGGTCTGACAGAAGTCAAAAGCGTCTTGATGGAGCCACTATGCTACCCTGGAAGGATGGTAAGCAGATTGCCTGGAACTACACCTGTGCCGTCTTAATGGCAGACACCTACTTGCCATACTTCGATAGTGAAGTGGGTGGAGCTGCCAACCACAGGGAGACCCAGAAGACCCACATGTGGCAAGTGTCCTCTAAAGTTCCTCAAAGAGCTGGATGAAAAACTCATCATAGAAACCAAGGACCAAAAGGCGGCCAGCTTCCTCTTTCTACAAGGCAGGTGACAGGTCCTTGGCTTTGAACTATAGACCAATAAGCCTTACCTCCATAGTAAGAAAATTTATGGAATCAATAATTGCCGAAGCAATTCGTAGCCATCTTGATAGGCACAGATTGATTAATGAATCTCAACACGGGTTTACAAAGGGGCGTTCCTGTCTTACGAATTTACTAACATTTTTCACTAAGGTGTTTGAGGAGGTAGATCATGGTAATGAATATGATAGTGTGTATATGGACTTCAGTAAGGCTTTTGACTGAGTTTCACATCAGAGGCTATTGAGGAAACTTAAGGCACACGGAATAGAAGGAATTTTTTCCTGGGTAGAGGCATGGCTGACAAATAGGCAGCAGAGAGTTTGCATAAATGGGGAGAAATCGGAATGGGGGCACGTCACAAGCCGTGTTCCTCAGGGGTCAGTGCTGGGCCCGTTGTTGTTCACAATTTACATAAACGACATAGATGAGGGAATAGATAGCGACATAAGCAAATTTGCTGATGACACCAAAATAGACCGTTCAATTCATTCTAATGAGGACACTAGAGCACTCCAGGATGATTTGAATAGACTGATGCAATGGTCGGAGAAGTGGCAGATACAGTTTTATATAGACAAATGTAAAGTTCTAAATGTTGGACAGGATAATAACCATGCCACATATAAACTAAATAATGTAGATTTTAATACTACTGATCGCAAAAAGGATTTAGGAGTTCTGGTTAGCAGTAATCTAAAACCAAGACAACAGTGCATAAGTGTTCGCAATAAAGCTAACAGAATTCTTGGCCTCATATCTAGAAATATAAATAATAGAAGTCCTCAGGTTGTTCTTCAACTCTATATATCCTTGGTTAGGCCTCATTTAGCCTATGCTGCTCAGTTCTGGTCACTGTATTACAGAATGGATATAAATGCTCTGGAAAACGTACAGAGGATAATGACAAAGATGATCCCATGTATCAGAAATCTTCCCTATGAGGATAAACTGAGGGCCCTGAATCTGCACTCTCTCGAAAGGTGTAGAATTAGGGGGGACATGATCGAGGTGTATAAATGGAAAACAGGAATAAATAAAGGGGATGTAAACAGCGCTCTGAAAATTTCCAGCCAAGACAGGATTCGCAGCAATGGTTTCAAGTTGGAAAAATTCAGATTCAAGAAGGATATAGGAAAGCACTGGTTTGGTAATAGATTTGCGGATGAGCGGAACAAACTCCCGAGTACAGTTATTGAGGCTAAAACGTTGTGTAGTTTTAAAAATAGGTTAGATAAATACATGAGTGGGTGTGGGTGGGTGTGAGTTGGAACTGACCAGCTTGTGCTGCTGGGTCTGGTGCCGTGCTCCTTCCTTGAGTGAAGGTGACCAGACTGGGAGGGTCATTGGGCTTATCCGGGGGGCTGACATGGACCTGCTCTGCATGGGTCAGTAGGCCTGTTGCAGTGTTTCTTCTTTCTTATGTTCTTATGTTCAGACTCTCAGTGTTGCAATCAAGAGGGGAAATGTGATGAATGGTTTGAAAAACCGACAAGTTGAAGATTGAGACACTTCTGCAGCATATGGGAATCTTTATTCAGGAAACGTTTCGCCACACAGTGGCTTCATCAGTCCAATACAAAGAGGAAGGCGTAAGGAGAGGAGGAGTATGAGGTAATCAGTCCCTCGGCCTGGAGTCGATGTGTTCAGTCCATCAATCTTGTAGAATGTACAGCATAGGGCCGTAGACGTGGCTTATATACTGTAGTGAGGTGAGGTGAAGCAGGCGGAGGCGGGGTCATAGTGGTACCATCCACTAGTCGAAGTAGGTCTTCGTCCAAAGGTTGAACAAGTGTTGAAGAATTCTTTGTAACAAGATCCCATGATGCTGCAGTGTCTGACAGTTGTGATGAATGGTTTGAAAAACCGACAAGTTGAAGATTGAGACACTTATGCAGCATATGGGAATCTTTATTCAGGAAACGTTTCGCCACACAGTGGCTTCATCAGTCCAATACAAAGAGGAAGGCATAAGGACAGGAGGAGTATGAGGTAATCAGTCCCTCGGCCTGGAGTCGATGTGTTCAGTCCATCAATCTTGTAGAATGTACCTACATTCTACAAGATTGATGAATTGAACACATCGACTCCAGGCCGAGGGACTGATTACCTCATACTCCTCCTGTCCTTATGCCTTCCTCTTTGTATTGGACTGATGAAGCCACTGTGTGGCGAAACGTTTCCTGAATAAAGATTCCCATATGCTGCATAAGTGTCTCAATCTTCATCTCCTTTTCGCAATCTGTATGGCTAAGTTCTACATCATTTAACTTATAAGTGCTAGGGTTATGAACACTCCCGAGCTTCAGAACCTTGCATTTATCTACACTGAACTGCATCTGCCACTTTTCTCACCAAGAATATAGTTTGTTTAAATCCTCCTGAAGTTCCCTAACGTCTACGTTTGAATCAATTATCCTACCTATCTTTGTGTCATCGGCGAATTTGCTCATATCACTAGTAATTCCCTCATCAAGGTCATTGATATATATTATAAACAATAATGGGCCCAAGACTGATCCCTGTGGAATGCCACTTGTTACAGATCCCCACTCGGATTTAACCCCATTTATGGACACTCTCTGCTTCCTGTCTGTGAGCCATGACTCGATCCACGAGAGCACTTTTCCCCCAATGCCATGAGCTGCCACTTTCTTTAACAGTCTTTGGTGTGGAACTCTATCAAAAGCCTTACTAAAATCTAAGTAAATAATATCAAATTCTTTATCGTGGTCAACAGCCTCAAAAGCTTTACTGAAGAAAGTTAATAAATTAGTTAG
>NC_091294.1:59826064-59848564 GCF_038502225.1 Cherax quadricarinatus | reverse complement strand
AACCAGGGAAAGATTCTTGGAGCAATTGGTATGTGCAGGCATATTATGACCGAAGTCATAATATTCCCAGTCTCCAGGGATGACATCTATAACTTCCTTAACGGAGAGTGAAATTCACGTGTGTACCAGAATATCTGCCAGTCTGACATTTTTCATTCTGGCTAAACCACGTTGTTAAATATATTTGAGTCTGCCTCTTCTGAATGGCTTCAGTAACTCATGACCCGTGTATCTGATTCAAATTCAAATTCAAATTCAAAGTTTATTCTCTATAAAGATTACAATGTTGAATTTACAGAATTTGGTTGTTGTGTGGTTTACATGTAGTTAAATAATGATTACAGAGTGTACCACTAGAACGCCTAGCATGGCTAGGCATTTCGGGCAGACTTAGTTTAATTCTTTATTTTAAAATATTACAAATTATGAGGCAAGTTGGTAATATGGCTAAGTGACTAAATACTAGTTTGTGAGTTTAGCAATGTGAATGCTTTTGTTTTGGCACAGTACATAGTTTCAGTATTGGAGTATCATAGGATTCATTATTTTAAGATTGAGATTAATATTTCTGTTTATGGTCAAATGGGTGAGTGAGTGTAAGTGTGAACCACCAGGTGGTATTCGTATTATTAGTTGACAGGGTGTATCAGGGAGATAAGATGTTTTCTAATGGTAGTTTTGAAGGTGATGAATGTGTCTGCAGTTCTAGAGTTCTCAGGTAGGGTGTTCCAGATTTTAGGGCCTTTGACATACATTGAATTTTTGTAAAGGTTTAGTCGGACACGGGGAATGTCGTAGAGATGTTTGTGTCTGGTGTTATGCCTGTGGGTTCTGTCACAACTATCAAGAAAGCATTTTAGGTCAAGGTTGATATTGGAGTTTAAGGTCCTGTAGATGTAGATTGCACAGTAGTAAGTGTGGATGTACTGAACAGGGAGTAAGTTTAGATCTATGAAGAGTGGGGGGGTATGTTGCCAGGGATGGGATTTAGTGATTATTCTTACTGCAGCTTTTTGTTGGGTTATTATTGGCTTTAGGTGTGTTGCTGCAGTTGATCCCCAAGCACAAATAGCATAGGTGAGGTATGGATAAATAAGTGAGTGGTATAGTGTGAGAAGGGCATTTTGCGGCACGTAGTATCGTATCTTGGAGAGGGTCCCAACCGTTTTGGATACTTTTTTGGTTATGTGTTGGATATGGGTGCTGAAATTCAGGTTGTTGTCAAGGTATAGGCCTAGGAATTTGCCCTCATTATGTCTGGTAATTAGAGTGTTGTCGATCTTAATGTTAATTTGTGCATCTCCTGCTCTGCTACCAAACATAATATAGTAGGTTTTGTCAGTGTTAAGCGTAAGTTTATTGGCTGTCATCCAAGTCGATATTTTGATCAGCTCCTCGTTAATAATGGTGTTGAGGGTGGCAAGATTAGGGTGAGAGATGACATAAGTCTTGTCATCAGCAAAGAGAATGGATTTCAGGTGTTGGGATACGTTTGGAAGAGCATTGATGTATATGAGGAAGAGCAGAGGATCAAGGACACTTCCCTGCGGAACTCCAGTATCAAGTGGCCATGTTGTTGATGCTGTGTCTTTAATGGTGACATACTGATACCTATTAGTAAGGTAAGATTTGAAATAAGCAAGCGCATGGCCTCTTATACCATAATGGTCAAGTTTGTGGAGTAGGATGTCGTGGTCTACTGTGTCAAAAGCTTTTCTTAGGTCAATAAAAATTCCTAGTGGATATTCCTTATTTTCCAATGCTGTGTAAAGCAGATCTAGCATTTTTATGATTCCATCGTTAGTGCTTTTATTTTTCCTGAATCCAAATTGGCAGGGGTTGAGTATGTTTTGTGCTGTTATAAATGAATATAGTCTCCTGTACATGAGTTTCTCAAAGATTTTGGATAGCAATGGTAAGTTTGATATTGGCCTATAGTTGTTTAAATCTGTAGGGTCACCACCTTTATGTATTGGTGTAACCCTTGCCATCTTGAGTAGTTTCGGGAAGGTGCTAGTTTCTAGTGACTTGTTAAAAAGTAATGAAATAGCATGCGAAAGGATATGGGCCGCTCGCTTGTACAGTAATGGCGGGACATTAGACAGATTCCCTGAGTTGTTTTTAAGTGACTTTATAATCTCAGTGACTTCCGAGGGCTCAGTTGGTGCAAGATAGAAGGAATTTGGGAAAGTCCCATCTAGGTAGTCCCTGGCATGGGCATTGGTATGTGGGATTTTATTGGCGAGATTAGATCCTATGGTTGAGAAGAAGTCATTTATCTTGTTAGCTGTGTCAATGGGATGCAGTGGTGTTTCATTAGGTTTAGTTAGGACAATATTCTTGGGTTTTTTCAGTTTGTGGGTCCCTAGAATCTGAGAGAGTGTTTTCCAGGTCTTTTTTATATCTCCTCTAGTGTCAGTGAATCTACTGGAGTAGTATAGTTGTTTGGCTTTCTTTATTACTTTGGTGAGAACTGATGAATAGTGTTTAAGAATATCTTTGTATATTAAGCCCTGTCTATATTGCTTTTCATATTGGTGTTTCTTGTCAGTGGATTTCAGAATGGTGCTGGTTAGCCATGGGCAACCAAGCCGTTTGTTTGTGATCTGTTTCGTTTTTATAGGACAATGTTTGTTGTATAGTCTAAGTAATTTGTTAAGAAAAATGTCTGTCCAGTCATCAATACCATTGGCCTTGGAGAATTCTGCAGGCCAGTCAACAATCTCTAGGTCAGCTGTGAACTTCCTTATTGAGGCCTCGTCATGGAGTCTAAATGAGACTTTGTTGTATTCAAGTGGTGGTTTACTAATGTTTGTCAGGAGGAAGGTAGGGTAGTGGTCTGTAGTGCTATCTGTGATTATCCCTGATTTAAGGGGGGCTAGTATATTGGTCCATATGTGGTCTATTATGGTTGCACTTGTCTCAGTGAGCCTGGTTGGTTTAGTTATTGTTGGTATGAGAAGTGTGTTGTTCATATTGTTGATGAAATCAGTTACAGGCTGATCGTCTAGTAAGCCAAGGTTGATGTTGAAGTCTCCAGCTAAGAGAAGGTGGTGCTTATTCATTTGTCTGTTTGTTATTAGTGACTTTAATTTCTCACCGAAATTTGGGATGTTTGTGTGAGGTATCCGGTAAATGGCACCGATTGTTATAGGTGTCTTAAGGTTTTTTACAGTAAAATTAGCAAAAATGTATTCCCCATATTCATCACTAAAGCAAGTGGTGCTAATACAAGATAATTGGTTAGAGTAATAGATTGCAATACCACTCCCAACTTGGTATGGTCTGCAGTTGTGAATTGCTGTGTATCCTGGTAGAGGGTAGATATCTATTGTGTCCTGCTTAAGCCAGGTCTCAGTAAGAATAATGCAGGAGAAGGGTGTCTTTAGTGATTCAAGGAGTGCCAGGAGGTCATCATAGTGTTTGCTTAAGGACCTGATGTTGTAATTAAGTACTGATAGACTTTTAGCATTGTTTAGGATAGTGCTGGCTTGTGATGCTGTGTAATAAAGGCAGTTACTTTCCAATAGGTTTTGATTGGGTGTCAGATTATAGAGGTTTAGATCAGGGTCAACGTGATCAATCATCTTCTAGGTTTAAATTATGGTTATTTATATCCTGAGTTATGTGTTGAGTTCTAGTACTGATATCTGTAGTGGTGGGAAGCTTGGATAAGTATATAGCTAGAGTATTTTGGTCATATAGAGTATAGTCACTACTACACATAATGAAGTTGGTGTTGTCTATGTGTTGTGCTGGAATGAACTAAAGTACAACTAGGTATAAACTAGTAATATAAAAATACAAATTTAAAATAGAACAAGACTCTCACTTGTAATTGCACTAAGGTCTAATATAATGACTTTTGTGGAGTCTATGTTTTGAGCTAGAATGAGCTATAGTACAACTAGATTTAATCTAATAATATAAAAATACAAATTAAAAATAGCACCAGTCTCTCACTAGTAATTGCAATATGGTCTAATATAATGAATTTGGTATTGACTATGTATTGAGCTAGAATGAGCTATAGTACAACTGAGTTTAATCTAATAATATAAAAAAGGCACAAGACTCTCAATTGTAATTGCAGTAAGGTCTTATATAAGTTGTTTACAAGAATTAGAGTATAACTAGATTTAAATTGACAGGATAAAATACACAAGTAGCAAAATACACAGGTAGCAAAAGAATAATAATAAAAAAAATGATAAAAATAAAAATGGCAATGACTTGGTTATAATATGCTAGTAAGATGGTAGACAGGATGATGTAAAAGTTGTAGTTGAAAATACTAGTTTAAAAAAGTATAGAATAAAATGGTCAATAAAAGAAGTTTACAATAAGTTTGGTCAATATAGTTTAAAGCAAAATTGGGCAATAATAGGGATTTTATAATAAAATTGGGCAATAATAGGGATTTAGAATAAAATTGGGCAATTGAGTATTTCTTAAAGTGAGGTAGAATTATTGAGGACAAGTTATGGCTAGTTTATAATAAAATAAGATAGAACAGGAGGCCTGGTCACAGACCGGGCCGCGGGGGCGTTGACCCCCGGAACTCTCTCCAGGTAACTCCAGTGATGCGATAAGTTGTAAAAAAGGAGATATATTCTGTAGATATTAAACAAATTAAGACTATGAGGTAGAATGGTCGTTGAATACAACAATGACAATCAAAAGTAGTTGGGGTATTAGAATTTTAGGGGGGCACAAATTTATGACAATATAACACTAACTGTGGACTGTGGGTATTATCTGCACTTTACTCTGATTCTGTTAGTCCAGCCTCACTTAGGAATGTTTTAAGGTCATGTTCTGTAGAGATGAAGTATCTCTTCCCAGTGGGCTGTTTCCTAACTGCGATTTTTCCATCCCTCACAAAGCACTGGTGGATTTTTTGGGCATAGCGTAATTTTCTTAGCCGATAAAGGTTTTGTCTTATTTTGGTAAGGCACTCATTGACGTAAACATCAGTTTTCATAGAAATAGATGTTTTTAGTAGGTTGTTTCTTTGTAGGCTAGTTTGGAATTTTAACAGCACTGTTTTTTTACCTGCTTGGTAGCCTATCAGTTTGCAATCCTTTAGGTCATCACTACGTATGTTAAGGCGAAGGTGGTCCTTGATAAGCTGTAGGGTGGTCTCCATGCAGGTCTCTTGGGTGACTGTGGGTGGGAGATGTTTGCTGTTAACTACAACAGCGTCAGATAGCTGCTGTTGGTCATTATGGTCTTGGAAGTTGGTTATGACATTGGCAAGTTGTTGGTCCACTCTTGACCTTTCCTCTGTAATGTTGGTAGTAAGTAGGGTGACTTGGTCTTTTAGAGTGTTGATGGTGTCTAGGGACTGGGTGTGGGTGTTGCTTTGTTGTTCCAGAGTGTCTAGTTTATGTTCAAGAGCAGTGATCTTGTTGAGGTAATCTGCATTGCTATCTTTTAGTTCCTGCATTTCTTGAGTTAGTTTGGTGATCGTTTGGTTCTGAATCGTAAGGAGTTTAGCTATTTCTGGGTCGGTGATCTTCTTGACATCAAATACTGGGAAGGAGTTATCTTGGACTGTGGCGGCGGCCATGTTTGTTGTTGTCTGTCATGTGTTGTGGTGGTGCCGGTGGGTGATGAGGGTTGTGTCCTGGCTGGCAGTACCACAAGTTTTCCTCGTGTTATTACTGCTCTCACCTTTGATGTTAGGAGTCCTTAGCTGGTTACTGGATCTTCTTTTATTGCTCTGACCCTTGTCCATTGGCTGTGGCTTCGGGTGAATAATAGGCGATGGGTGAATGTTGTGGAGTATCACTTCAGTGGCAGCGGGGTAGGAGGTGGTAGTACGAGTCCTATTAGTTGGTAATTTGTGAACTTTTGGGTGATTTCTGCAGTTTATTTATATCATTCTGGGTATCCACACATGTTAGTGTTATGTGGGTCTTGATTAGGTCATCAATGGGCTGCTGGGAACCTCAGGTAGAAGTAAAAATAGAGGACAAAGTTCCTGTTGCCGCTGCCGCTGCCACACACACACACACACGTGGAATCATTGGAATCCGTTCGATAACTGGAGAATACTCCTACTTATCGGCTTCAAATCTTTAGCTTTGGAGTGTTTTCCAGGACGCAAATATTATTTTGTCATTGGGCTCAATAAGTCCCAGTTTCGCGATTTTATTAAACAGTAATATTCATTTCCCTTTATTAACTTCAGAATGCCTCATCTTGTCACCTTTTATTCAAAATACTGAAGCTGCGGCATCAATAACAAGGAACACAAAAGTTAATTCTGAAAATTTAATGAACAATTACTGTAGAAGTTTTTTTTACAAGCTTCAAGTTTTGTGTTGATCGTCTTTATTTTAAGAAAGTCTGACTCTCAGTCAGCTCTATAAATATTGTATTGCCAATTTTATTCAAACATTTCATATAGTTTTTAATTTTCAGGAGTTTAACAAGACCTTAAATACTGTTGGACTTGATGACTGAATAGACATATTGTTAGATACAATGTTTTTATTGTATATTAAAGTTACTTCCATCGAGGCTTGTCTTGATAACTTCCTTCGAGGTTTGTGTTCATAACTTCCTTCGAGGCTTGTGTTTATAACATCCTTCGTGGCTTGTGTTTATATAACTTCCTTCGTGGCTCGTGTTTACAACTTCCTTCGAGGCTTGTGTTTATAACTTCCTTGGAGGTTCGTGTTTATAACTTCCTTCAAGGCTTGTGTTCATAACTTCCTTCGAGGCTTGTGTATATAACTTCCTTCGAGGCTTGTGTTTATAACTTCCTTCGAGACTTGTGTTCATAACTTCCTTCAAGGCTTGTGTTTATAACTGACGTGGAGGGTTCGTAGGAGATATGATGGTTGGAGTTAAACACACTTGTTGGATGGTAACGCATATATTGGCAGAGTGTGAAGAAGGAGGCCCAGCCTGCCTGTAGCTGCTTGGTAGGTCTAACGGGAACTGAGGAGGATCCCAGGAGCGAAGGGCTCACAAATAGCGTCACGTGACGTCACACAAACTAGTCCCTCGGCCTAGCAAAGGGGTCGTGTATGTAAAACATATTGATGGTACTATGGTACTCAGATAAGCTATACAACACATGTAGGAGATCAACAACTGTGCTGACAGCTCGGTCATGTTGCGTATGTTGTCTACACATACAATACTATGCTATAGGCTGAACAGGCAGGCTTGTGTTTATAACTTCCTTCAAGACTTGTGTTTATAACTTCCTTCGAGGCTTGTGTTTATAACTTCCTTCAAGGCTTGTGTTTATAACTTCCTTCATGGCTTGTATATATAACTTCCTTCGAGGCTTGTGTTTATAACTTCCGTCGAGGTACGCAGTGCTTTACCAATCTACCCACACTACCCACTACCACGCCTGCTCTTGCGAATTCCTAGCATTGTTAATATCTCTAGTAAGGCTGATGCATGCAAGGGATGAGATGAAAAGCTGTAAGCCTTCTCCCTGAAAGCTGGCTGCCTTGGATCAAAGTCTAGCGCAAGCTGGACTCCAAGGTATTGGTCCAGTGTGGGTAGATTGGTAAAACACTGCGTACCTTGTTCCAAGGTTCGTAGGTTCGAGTCTCCTTCAGCCAGAGATCAGTGTTTGTGTATGTTTCGCCTGCTCCTGCGAATTCCTTGCACACACACACACACACACACACACACACACACACACACACACACACACACACACACACACACACACATATATATATATATATATATATATATATATATATATATATATATATATATATATATATATATATATATATATATATATATATATATATATATTGTAGGTAGTAGGTTGGTAGACAGCAGCAGCCCAGGGAGGTACTACCGTCCTGCCAAGTGAGTGTAAAACGAAAGCCTGTAATTGTTTTACATAATGGTAGGATTGCTGGTGTCCTTTTTTCTGTCTCATGAATATGCAAGATTACAGGTACGTCTTGCTACTTCTTCTTACACTTATGTCACACTACACATACATGTACAAGCACATATATACACACCCCTCTGGGTTTTCTTCTATTTTCTTTCTAGTTCTTGTTCTTGTTTATTTCCTCTTATCTCCATTGTCAAAGTACCACACTTGGATCCACTTCGAGGACAGCGTGAAGCAAGCTTTTATGCCACAAGACGGGCAGAAAGCAGCAACTTCACTCTGGCTGTACCCTTCTCCAGAACATCACTCCATCTGAGATCATATATCCCCAGGATGACTCGAGTATGGAACACATTCGTACAGCATAATGATGTCAACGAGATAAAGTCAGTTGATCAAATGAAAATGCTGGCCCACAGATGGCTCCAACTTCATCCTGTTCCCTACTTGTATGTTTCATAACAATAAGAATGTTTTCAAATGAGCTGATGTAGGTAACAGCTCTTAGCTTGTCAATAAAGCTAGGGATCCTTAACCTTGTCAAACCCTGCGTAAAAAAAAAAAAAAGTGGAACAGAATTCTTCCTCCGCAAGCCATGCGTGTTGTAAGAGGCAACTGAAATGCCGGGAGCAAGGAGCTAGTAACCCCTTCTCCTGTATATATTACTTGTGTTGAAATAAGATATATATATATATATATATATATATATATATATATATATATATATATATATATATATATATATATATATATATATATGCAATAAGATCACATATATATATGCAAAACAACCATATAGAGAAATCCAATGACTATATATACTATGAAAGTGAAGCATCCAAGGAATATATATATATATATATATATATATATATATATATATATATATATATATATATATATATATATATCTGGAGTTTACCTGGAGAGAGTTCCGGGGGTCAACGCCCCCGCGGCCCGGTCTGTGACCAGGCCTCCTGGTGGATCAGCCCCTGATCAACCAGGCTGTTGCTGCTGGCTGCACGCAAACCAACGTACGAGCCACATCCCGGCTGATCAGGAACTAACTTTAGGTGCTTGTCCAGTGCCAGCTTGAAGACTGCCAGGGGTCTGTTGGTAATCCCCCTTATGTGTGCTGGGAGGCAGTTGAACAGTCTCGGGCCCCTGACACTTATTGTATAGTCTCTTAACGTGCTAGTGACACCCCTGCTTTTCATTGGGGGGATGGTGCATCGTCTGCCAAGTCTTTTGCTTTCGTAGTGAGTGATTTTCGTGTGCAAGTTCGGTACTAGTCCCTCTAGGATTTTCCAGGTGTATATAATCATGTATCTCTCCCTCCTGCGTTCCAGGGAATACAGGTTTAGAAACCTCAAGCGCTCCCAGTAATTGAGGTGTTTTATCTCTGTTATGCGCGCCGTGAAAGTTCTCTGTACATTTTCTAGGTCGGCAATTTCACCTGCCTTGAAAGGTGCTGTTAGTGTGCAGCAATATTCCAGCCTAGATAGAACAAGTGACCTGAAGAGTGTCATCATAGGCTTGGCCTCCCTAGTTTTGAAGGTTCTCATTATCCATCCTGTCATTTTTCTAGAAGATGCGATTGATACAATGTTATGGTCCTTGAAGGTGAGATCCTCCGACATAATCACTCCCAGGTCTTTGACGTTGGTGTTTCGCTCTATTTTGTGGCCAGAATTTGTTTTGTACTCTGATGAAGATTTAATTTCCTGATAAAGATTTAATTTCCTCATAGTGGAAGGTTTTGAATTAATTATGGGCTGTTTAACCTAATTTGCAAGTTTTGTCGAAAAAAATTGAGTGTCTGTATATGATAACTAGTAAATACTTATGATTCACTTCAAATATTCAATAATAATATATAATTTCACTAGAAACTTGTGCCACTCTGCACCATTTCTCTCGTGTACACTGACTTTCAAAGGGTTGGGGTGATGCAGTGCTGGGATACCTTGTATCGCGCAGCGACCAATGTAACTCTTAGTTATTGTAGTCGCTCAGTAGGGGATGACTTAACAGAAGGTGCAACATACCAATACAGAATCGCAGATGAGCAAAGAAAACTCACGCGAAAGAATTATTGTAACGCTGCCTCTGCCTCAACTGTTCAAGAATCTAAAGCCAAGATAATATTAAAAACCTTTAAAAATGTATTCCTATAAATTAGAAACATACAAAGGTTACACTCTCTAGGTATTTGTCCCATAAAACATCCTACATTACAATGACATGAATAATTTATTCCAAACTTATAATATGGAAAGCAAGTACTTGAACGAGTTAATGTTTACTCAAAAGCAGGAAAAATAACTGAATTACTATGTGATCGTTCGTCACTCTAGAGTACATGTAAATTTCAACTCTGATTCACGAAGTTAAGAATAGTAATATCACCCTTATCACTCGATAACTTAAATTAATAGATGATCACTGACATCAGTACACTTGTAGTGAACATGAACTGAGATATTTGTACTTATAAGCTGTGATACTATTTACGCATAATAGGAACAGGATTAACCTATTAGGATCCTGAAAAGTACCGTAAGATAGTCACTGCAGAAACAAGCTTGACAATAACAGCAGGAATAGGTAATGCAGCAGCAATATAATAACAGCAGATACGAGTATTGCTACATTGGAATCAAAGCATTATAGACATCCAGGGAGCAGCACACCGCTGCTGGTGGACAATAATACACCAAGATCCGCAACAATAATGTTACCGAGAACCTACTCGGTAACTTCACTGAATCCCAGACTGACAGTAAACAGATATCCAAAAAGAGTGTTATTATAAAAGCTTATCTGTCCCACAGTAAAAATATAACTTGTTGATACGAACTGCTGCTAATGCCCAGCACTGTTAGTCTGCTCACTGACACATGCAGTTCACGGGCTACAGACAAAAAAAATGCTACTTCCAGGTAGTCTCACTCCGAGCTGGATCACACCAACAACAATGACTTATTATAAGCAAAAAGCACATCAGGGCCCATAAGATGCTACATGAGAGGATTAATGCAGGTTCAGGAGTCGCCTTGCTACTAGCAAAACATAGTCACTCTACTCTCAGAAGTCTCCCTTCGATCCCTACTGGTGAGGGGAATTTATATCCTACAGGCGCCACCTCCTTCTCACAATGCTGTCGCATCGTGTGAAAATCAAGCCAGTAAGTGGAGTAAGTAAGGACTCTACCAAGCCAGCCTTAGCTACTGCAATAAGGACCTGCTTGCAGGTTAAATTTATGGTAATTCACTCGCTGAAGGACACCTTCATTGTCGTCTGTACTGACGACATTGAAGCATCAAAACTCATGGACGACTCTTCACTCAAGACCCTACAAACACGACAGTTCCCCATATTCTTGAAAGCAAAAAGTTCTATCTTTGTGAAAAAGCTTGACAAGATCGTCACGTCTCTCTCAACTGAAGCACTGAAAACATCTATCGAGGAACAAAACACTTGGGCCTCAGTAGACAACATATCCAAGATCCCTAACGCCTCATCAATGATGAAGATCACTTTCTCAGACATCTCCATGGCTACCCAAGCTCTGTCTGACAGACTGGCCATCTCTTATTATCGCATTCACCCAAGCCGTATAGAACATGAACGCTTCACACACACACGTCTCCCACTGTTGGACCTGTTACTCCTATAATCACACCACCAAGGACTGCCCAATCAAGGTTAAGAAGTTCTGTTCAAAATGTGGGAACGATGGACACGAATTCAGATCCTGCACCATCACTACGGCTCCACCATGTCTTAACTGCAAGGGTAATCATCATACACTTGCAGTTAAGTGCCCACTTAGAAATGGAATCATATCCAAGAAAACAAAAGATCTGAAGAGGAACACCTCCAATTCACCGACATACGCTGCAGTAGCCAAACTACAAGCCGACACCACGAAGATTCTGCACGCCACTCTACAGACACCTTCGTCCAGCAATTCCCTCTCTCTACTCTCCAACGGTGCTCCCTCCAAGGTGCTGTACTGCATGGTGTATGAACACCTTGCAAATGCAGCAAACCCCGGCACTTTCAACACCACTATAAACGAACTATTCCATCTGAACAACATACCTGCTTTCAATTTCCCAGACTCCACACCTTCAGCCGACATCCTCAAGATCCTTCCCAACATGGTGAACTTCACTGCACCTGCTGACCTGTCTCCTTCTGCTCAAGCAACTGTTCCCGAATATTCTACAACCACCTCCGCCGACAACGCTATTTATTCTACCGCCTCCCAAGTCTCTCAACCTGTTGATACACTACCAATACCCCTCTCCACTATCCCTGCCTACCCACCGTCACCTACCAGCACCACTGTAGACTCAACCACCGACTCCACTTCCGAAGAAGTTGTTGATGACTCCGGTACACATTCATGGGAAAACCTTACCTTGTACACCTCTCCATCTAACGCTGACATCATGACCTTCACTGAACTTACAAAGGCCTCGGTATTGGAACTGTCAAGTTTGCTTGCGAGCCACCTCTTCAATTCACACTTACCCAAGTTCTGAAATTCCTCAAGCTTCTACGTTTCACATTTGGAAACAAAACTAAACTTTACCACCTCTCTAGGAGCAGCTTCAAAAAATTTGAAAATGGCTCTTCTACAAACCTGCCTCCTTAATCACGTCAATAACACCACCAGTGAGCTGCTGCCTTCTAATGTTCCTATCTGCCTGCCCTGTCCTGCGACCTAACCTGCTGCCAGCTTCTCAAGACTCAAGTACTCCAACCACCACAAGACCGTTGGAACAGAACCTGCTCCTCCTGTTTCTCTAATCTGTTGCACAAGTGCCTAGCTAGTGGGATACTCCTCTCCAGAGCCATTCTTCGTCTGTCCCATCTTCCACGCTTACCCCACAAAGAGGTCTTACCTAAACTCTCCTGATCTTGATCTTGAGGTACAGGAGTAGGGAGGCATCAGTCACACTTCTGCTCATCATTGCTGCTCAGGAGAGAATGAATACTACCTTCACAAGGTACTGCATCACTTCTGTAGCTTGAGTTTACACCAATCAAAAATGCAGTGTGAAAGAAAGGCGAGTCGATGATAACCTGGGGAATACCTGAAGAGAGACCCACCGGGATTGTCAAACTACTGACGCGGTAGTTAATGTTTAGCTTCAACCATACTTACACACACATTTAAGGGCTGGACAAAATATGAACACTGTTCTATATCATTTTTTTATTTTCGATATGGAATAGGTCGTCCATCTGCATCTAAAACAGCACTAGTTCGTCGAGGATCTGATGCATATAGCATTTGAATAGTATCCAGGGAAATTTTGAGCCATTCCACAAGCAAAACTTTTTCTAACTCTTCCAAAGACAACGGTGGAGGAAATCGGCTCCTAACTTGCTGTTCCAATTGTCCCCACAGATGCTCGATAATATTTAGATCAGACGATAGTGGGGCTAATGCAAGTGTTCGACTTAACTTTCATGTTTATGCCAATTCTGAACTCTAGCGGTGTAAAGTGGTACATTATCGGCTTAGAAGATAGCACAGAAAGGGACCTGTAACATACTTGAATTGATTATTCAATCATTCTACAGTTTAACAGTTGAGTCAGCAGTCTTATGTTATGTGTCCACCTCCTGTAGATGTTGTGTCCACCTCCTGTAGATGTTGTGTCCACCTCCTGTAGATGTTGTGTCCACCTCCTGTAGATGTTGTGTCCACCTCCTGTAGATGTTGTGTCCACCTCCTGTAGATGTTGTGTCCACCTCCTGTAGATGTTGTGTCCACCTCCTGTAGATGTTGTGTCCACCTCCTGTAGATGTTGTGTCCACCTCCTGTAGATGTTGTGTCCACCTCCTGTAGATGTTGTGTCCACCTCCTGTAGATGTTGTGTCCACCTCCTGTAGATGTTGTGTCCACCTCCTGTAGATGTTGTGTCCACCTCCTGTACATGTGTCCACCTCCTGTAGATGTTGTGTCCACCTCCTGTAGATGTTGTGTCCACCTCCTGTACATGTTGTGTCCACCTCCTGTAGATGTTGTGTCCACCTCCTGTAGATGTTGTGTCCACCTCCTGTAGATGTTGTGTCCACCTCCTGTAGATGTTGTGTCCACCTCCTGTAGATGTTGTGTCCACCTCCTGTAGATGTTGTGTCCACCTCCTGTAGATGTTGTGTCCACCTCCTGTAGATGTTGTGTCCACCTCCTGTAGATGTTGTGTCCACCTCCTGTAGATGTTGTGTCCACCTCCTGTAGATGTTGTGTCCACCTCCTGTAGATGTTGTGTCCACCTCCTGTAGATGTTGTGTCCACCTCCTGTAGATGTTGTGTCCACCTCCTGTACATGTGTCCACCTCCTGTACATGTTGTGTCCACCTCCTGTAGATGTTGTGTCCACCTCCTGTAGATGTTGTGTCCACCTCCTGTAGATGTTGTGTCCACCTCCTGTAGATGTTGTGGAAGACTTAAGTTTATATATAACGTAACAAATGAACAAAGATACATTAAACAATCACCACAACAAAAGAAAAATATACTTAAACTTTACTTGGCTTCCATGAGTTAAGTAAAATAGATTAACTTTATCTTCAGTAAGTTAAACACCCATAGAAAGTGAGGAATTTATTCTCTGATTCCATCTTTATTACAAAAAAAAGAAATCTTTATCGCATAATATAAGGGAAATCTTTATTTACCTGGAGTTTACCTGGAGAGAGTTCCGGGGGTCAACGCCCCCGCGGCCCGGACTGTGACCAGGCCTCCTGTTGGATCAGAGCCTGATCAACCAGGCTGTTACTGCTGGCTGCACGCAATCCAACGTACGAGCCACAGCCCGGCAGGTCAGGTACCGAATTTAGGTGCTTGTCCAGTGCCAGCTTGAAGACTGCCAGGGGTCTATTGGTAATCCCCCTTATGTATGCTGGGAGGCAATTGAACAGTCTCGGGCCCACAATATAAGGGAAATCTTTATTACACAATATAAGAGAAATCTTTATTACACAATATAAGGGAAATCTTACACAAATAACCCGCACATAGAAGAGAGGAGCTTACGACGACGTTTCGGTCCGACTTGGACCATTTACAAAGTCACACTAACTAGAAGTGGAGCAGGACGGCTATATATAGGCAGGAAGAGGTAGTGGCGATAGTAGTAGTAGTAGTATAAGTAGTAGTAGTAGTAGTATAAGTAGTAGTAGTAGTAGTAGTATAAGTAGTAGTAGTAGTAGTATAAGTAGTAGTAGTAGTATAAGTAGTAGTAGTAGTAGTAGTAGTAGTAGTAGTAGTAGTAGTAGTAGTAGTAGTAGTAGTAGTAGTAGTAGTGGGGAATTAAGGAGGAGGAGCCAGTCAAATACAAAGAAAGGGGAGCACTGCAAGGGAGCTAGGTGCCCACAGTGCTCCCCTTTCTTTGTATTTGACTGGCTCCTCCTCCTTAATTCCCCACTACTACCACTACCACTACCACTACTACTACTACTACTACTACTTATACTACTACTACTACTACTACTATTTATACTACTATTACTACTACTACTACTGCTTATACTACTACTACTACTGCTTATACTACTACTACTTACGTCGTCGTAAGCTTCTCTCTTCTGTGCAGGTTATTTGTGTATCATTCCAGTCACGGTATTGTGCCTTTTTTGTTATTTAAGGGAAATCTTTATTACACAATATAAGGGAAATCTTTATTACACAATATAAGGGAAATCTTTAATACACAATATAAGGGAAATCTTTAATACACAATATAAGGGAAATACTGAAACATTTTCAGATTGGTAAGATGGCAAAAGTTTTACCACTTGGGCAAGTTTAAAAAATATTTTTCATGATGATGACTCTAGGAAGGAAAGTGATGTGAAGATGACTCTCAGAAGATAACTTTTGTTGAAGATGAACCAAGAGAAGAGTCAGAAGCTTGTTTATACTTAATGGATATCTTGACTCTATGAGAGGAAGAAAAAAGTCACAACGTAGAAGGCAGCCATAATGTAGACGGTGGCTTTGACGTAGAAGGCAGCAATGACGTAGGTGGCAGCCATGACGTAGAAGGCAGCCATGATGTGGAAGGCAGCCGTGACGTAGGAGCAACTGTTAATGCCCTGGCAGGTGTCACTGGGTGGTGTATATATTGATATATCTCCCTTCCTACCCTCCCTCCCATCCTTTCCATCCCTCCCAACCCCCTCCCTTCCTTCCACTCTCTCACTCCCTCCCTTCCTCTCTTCTTCCTTCCCTCTTTCCCCCCTTTTTTTTTTTTGTTTTTTTTTTTTTTACACACAGGGTTTGACAAGGTTAAGGATCCCTAGCTTTATTGACAGTCTAAGAGCTGTTACCTACATCAGCTCATTTGAAAGCATTTTTATTGTTATGAAACATACAAGTAGGGAACAGGATGAAGTTGGAGCCATCTGTGGGCCAGTATTTTCATTTGATCAACTGACTTTATCTCGTTGAAATCATTATGCTGTATAAATGTGTTCCATACTCGAGTCATCCTGGGTATGTATGATCTCAGATGGAGTAATGTTCTGGAGAAGGGTACAGCCAGAGTGAAGTTGCTGCTTTCTGCCCGTTTTGTTGTACAGAAGCTTGCTTCAAGCTGTCCTCGAAGTGGAACCAAGTGTGGTACTTTGACAGTGTTGGCCTTGTACATAACAGTAAGGCCACCCACATCACTCCTGTGTTGAAGGCTCTGCTGAAATGACAGATCTATCCAAGATGGGTCCAGGCGAGAGATGAGACGTCTTTCTCTGTTCTATATTATGTCAAGCAGTCGCAGATGAGATGGGGAGGGAGGCAAACCAAGAAATTAGAGTATACTCAAGGTGTGAGTGTACTTGTGCCTCATACAGAATTCAGCAACCCCTGCTGTCAAGGAGATGCGAGATACGTCGAAGTGCTGTAAGCTTCCTGGCTGCCTTGTTTGCAAGATTTACAACGTGGTTTTTCATGGTCAGTTTGGAATCAAATTTCACCACAAGGATATCAACTTCTTTCTTAGGTATCAACACTCTCCCATTCATACTTACTACTGCTCCGGCATTACCATCATGGTGCCTAGAGACCATCATCATTTATGTTTTCTCAGGCGCAAATGTTACTTGCCATCGGTTACCCCAAGCTGATATAGCTCTTAGCTGGTGATTGATGTAGCTTAGAGCAGCTGGCATTTCTTCTCTTGGATAAGTAAATGTCAGAGTACAGTCGTCTACACATGCATGGGATTCTGGAATGAGATGAAGGTAATTGAAGTAGACATTCTATAACAATGGCCCCAGCATGTTCCTTGTGGAACACTTGCCCCAATAGGATGTCTTGCTGATTCTGTTCCATTGAAAACTACCCTTAGAGATCTACCATGAAGGTAATCACTGAGGAGACACAGCATAGAGCCTGCAATTCCCAGAGCTTGCAGTTTTGCTAAGAGGCCCTGGTGCCATACCAGGTCGAAAGTACCAGCAATGTCCAGTGCTTTCACACAGCTGACTTTGGATTCATTCAGTGATTGGTGCCACTTAGTGAAGAGGTTTAACAACAGATCAGCAGCAGAGTAACCTTTCCTGAAGCCATATTGACGGTCACAAAGTAGTGAGTGGTAGTCAAAAAACTCTGTCATTTGTCTTGAGATTATTGTCTCAAGGATCTTACCAGTGATTGACAGGAGTGACACTGGTCTGTAGTTGCTGATTTCTGCTCTGCTCTTCTTTACGTAAACAGGGACTAAATTTGCCTCTTTCCCCAGAGAGGGCCATTTACACTGTACTAGGCAGTGCTGAAAGATGCGAGTTAGAGGTGCTGCTAGCTGGTCTGCACATCTTCTCAGCAATCTTGGGCTCAACGTATCCTGACCCACAACCTTTTCTTGGTCAAGCGATTTAAGAAGGAAATGCACCTCCTCCTGCCTTATTGTCACCACTGAGAGTTTTGACTCAGTTCTTGCAGCTGGCCAAGGAGGGTCCCTTGCTGGATCAGGAACTTGCATTTTGGTAGCAAAGTGTTCGGCAAAGAGGTCAGCTTTCTCTTGACTACTAGTAGAGGTGGTCCCATCCTGTCGATTTAGAGGTGGAATGAGTTCATCAGGCAGATAACATTGTCTTTCCCTGACCAGGGACCACCAGGTTTTGGAGCCTACCCTACCTGATGCTAGCTTTCTTTTAGTGTCCACCTCCCACTTAGCGATGGCCCACTTTTGAACGTCACCCATATGCGTACAGGCTTGCCTGTGCAAGTTCCTGTTATAGGTAGTAGGATGTCTCTTATACCTTCGCCAAAACTTGTACTTAGCAGTAGCAGCCTCTTTCTTGTTCTCTTATTTCCTCTCTCATTTCATTCATCCTTCACTTCTTTCTTTCCCTCCTGTTTCTATCTTTCACTTTGTCCATCCCTTCATTTTTTCTTTCCTTTCCTCTGTAGTTTCTTCTCACCACATTCTTTTCATTCCTCTCGTCGTTTATTCATTCCTTCCTCCCTCCATCCTTTCTTTCCTTCCTTTCTCCATTACTCCCTCCTTTCTTTACTTTCTCCCTTCATTCCACCCTCCATCAGTTCCTTCCCCCTCCTTCCTGCCTTCCTGCCTTCCTTTCTTTCTTTTTTTTCTTTCTTTCTTTCTTTCTTTCTTTCTTTCTTTCTTTCTTTCTTTCTTTCTTTCTTTCTTTCTTTCTTTCTTTCTTTTTTCTTTCTTTCTTTCTTTTTCTTGCTGCACATGATCAAAATTTATTCAATTTGTGGACAAAGTTTTCACTCGCTCAATCGCTATTTTCGAACCATTTCAACGCTCATAAAAGATCTCATAACATCAGCAACACAATGTTTTCCCTGCAAGATCTCAGGTCAAAAACATGGCTTCTCTAACCTGAGTTTGCCTCAGCGTGTTCGAATTCCAACACAAAATTATCATACAATATTCACGGGGTAGGAAGTAAGGAAATTTTTAATTCGCAGAGTTTAACAAGAGTGATAATAAAATTAATTTACTGGAGTTCCTTATCGCAGAGATATGACTTGTAGAAGAAACCTAACTGGACATATCTCGGGTCACTGTGTAATCAGAGAAAGTCATCTCCTGACTGCATAACCCCAGCCTCCTGCGCCTCAGTGCTCGCGATAAAAATACCACAGAGTGCGGTTAAATGTTAAGTATTGAAATTTGAAGAGAATCAGAAGAGACTTTTACTAAGTGACACATCATACACAATACAAAACTAAGACAAAACCTTCCACTGTGAAACTCTAGTCTTCAAGCCAGAGTCAAGAGACATTCTCTTATTATCCACGAGACCAACACACCTTGATTCTATTAGGTTTTAAGCCTTTTAAAAGTTGCATTGTCAACTTATCAACGTCCAGACACTCATAAATAATCGCATGAAAACTTGCAGTTCGATTCCAGTTATTTCCTACACAAACCAACTCAATATAATTTTCTCTAACATTGAAAAGCGTTTAAAGTTTAAGTAATTACGTAAGTTTTATTGAGGCTCTGAGTATATGTGATTTTTTTTTCAATGGAGTGAAGTGTACACAACTGTTGCAGGCACATAAAACCTAAATTATGTTGATCTAGACTACATTATGTTGATGTAGACTACATTATGTTGATCTAGACTACATTATGTTGATCTAGACTACATTATGTTGATGTAGACTACATTATGTTGATCTAGACTACATTATGTTGATCTAGACTACATTATGTTGATGTAGACTACATTATGTTGATGTAGACTACATTATGTTGATCTAGACTACATTATGTTGATGTAGACTACATTATGTTGATCTAGACTACATTATGTTGATGTAGACTACATTTATGTTGATGTAGACTACATTATGTTGATGTAGACTACATTATGTTGATCTAGACTACATTATGTTGATGTAGACTACATTATGTTGATGTAGACTACATTATGTTGATGTAGACTACATTATGTTGATCTAGACTACATTATGTTGATGTAGACTACATTATGTTGATGTAGACTACATTATGTTGATGTAGACTACATTATGTTGATGTAGACTACATTATGTTGATGTAGACTACATTATGTTGATGTAGACTACATTATGTTGATGTAGACTACATTATGTTGATGTAGACTACATTATGTTGATGTAGACTACATTATGTTGATGTAGACTACATTATGTTGATGTAGACTACATTATGTTGATCTAGACTACATTATGTTGATGTAGACTACATTATGTTGATCTAGACTACATTATGTTGATCTAGACTACATTATGTTGATCTAGACTACATTATGTTGATCTAGACTACATTATGTTGATCTAGAATATATTATGTTGATCTAGACTACATTATGTTGATCTAGACTACATTATGTTGATGTAGACTACATTTATGTTCATGTAGACTACATTATGTTGATCTAGACTACATTATGTTGATGTAGACTACATTTATGTTCATGTAGACTACATTATGTTGATCTAGACTACATTATGTTGATCTAGACTACATTTATGTTCATGTAGACTACATTATGTTGATCTAGACTACATTATGTTGATCTAGACTACATTTATGTTCATGTAGACTACATTATGTTGATCTAGACTACATTATGTTGATCTAGACTACATTTATGTTCATGTAGACTACATTATGTTGATCTAGACTACATTATGTTGATTTAGACTACATTATATTGATCTAGACTACATCTAGATTAGCCAAAGCTTCACTAAGCTCCTCTTTACATTCCTTTAGAACCCTTGCATACAGTTCACCAGGACCTGGGGATCTGTTAGGTTTTAATTTATCTATTTGCCTAAGAACCATGTTACTTGTGATCATAATCGTGAATAGTTTATTATCGTCCTGTTCTACATAATTTATTATTTCTGGAATATCTCTATTATCTTCCTGTGTAAAAACTGAGAGGAAGTTTTAAAACTTCTACACATTTCCTTATTACTGTCGGTGAGCTGGCCTGAGTAACTTTTGAGTGGGTCTATCTTGTCCCTGATCTTACTTCTGTATACCTGAAAAAATCCTTTTGGGTTAGTTTTCGATTCTCTTGCAACTTTAACCTCATAAACTCTTTTTGCTTTTCTTATTCCCTTTTTTATTTCTCTCTTCAACTGAATATATTGATTTCTTAACTGCCCCTCTCCTCTTTTGATACGCCTATGTATGCCTCTCTTTTGACCATTGAGATGTTTTAATCTATTTTTCATCCATTTAGGATCATTTTGTTTGATCTGATTTCCCTGTTTGGAACATAAGTTGTCTGAGCAGCTAGAACTATGCTCTGGAAAACATTATATCTGCAACCATCACCACCAACCTAACCCATAGTCAGGTCATTCCAGTTCGGCCCACCCAGGTAATATCTCAGTCCTACGAAATCGGCCAAGTAGAAGTCAGAATAGAGACTGGATTGTGATTATTAGGGTAATTCCATGATGTATTAAAACTGAGTGATTTGTGATCACTTTCCCCAAGCTCATCATTAGCTCACGATTATTAATTAGCGATTCCCTGCTGGCAAGAACCAAGTCAAGCAAGTTATTTCCTCTAGTTGGCTCTGTCACAAACTGTTTTAAAAAAAATTCTGAATCGTATCAAGACTCCAAATTTCCTGTCAAATTGCTCCAGTCAATTTGTTTAAAGGTAAAAATCTCCCATTAGCACAACATTTTCGTATGTAGATGCCTTACGAATTTCGCCCCATAGGAGTTTACTGTATTCTCTATCAAGGTTTTGGGGCCCTGTAAATCACACCCAAGATTAGTTTTTGACGGCCCTCGAGAAGATGTAACCAAACAGATTCAGTGGCTGACGCTTCTAATATTATATCTTGTCTAACACAACAATTTAAATTGTCTCTGATATACATCGCTACTCCACCACCCTTCCTGTTGACCCTATCAGCATGTGACATTTAGAAGGCATTTCTCTATCATTCAGATTGAGCCAGGTCTCTGTTATAGCAATAATATCTATGCTTCCTGCTCTTGCAGTTAATCATAGCTCATCCATCTTATTTCTTACACTTCTGCTATTTGTATAGTAAACCCTCTGCTGTCTCCCTTTGTTCTCTTTCAACTTCCTTTATACACCCTCCCAAACTCGTCCACTAACCTTTGCAACTTCTCTTCAGAATCTCACAAAAGCACAGTATCATCAGCAAAACGTAACTGTACCAGTTCCCATTTTGTATTAGATTAGACATTTTTTAAGCCCAGCTCTTTCCTAACACCCTACCATTTACTTCCTTTACAATCCCGTCTATAAATATATCAGATAACCATGCAAAATAACATACTGTGACTAGCCAGGGATCGAGTTATTTAACCAGCTTCCTGAGAAGCTAGCTAAATTTTCCACCTCTTAGTCCACTACGCCAACATGCTTCAAACGTTAGGTGTCCAGACACAGGACACAGGACATGCCACTCATAACGCCAACACATTCATGACACTAGAAAGCTACAGAAACTAATTTCATTCTCCTTCCGTTTGGGACACCAATCTGACGAGCAGTACATATATTAACGCGCCCACGAAACAAGTGGTTTTAAGGTAAACAACAAGACTTGCTGGGCTCGAACCC